>NW_008328331.1:972126-978235 GCF_000622305.1 Nannospalax galili
AAATAATAAAATGGAAAACCAAAACAATATGTCCTCACCAAACTCCACCAATCCTCTAGAAGAGTTCTATAAGGAGAACCACCTAGAGATAACCCAGGATACTGAATTTAAAAGAACAATGATAAACATGATCAAGAAATTCAACGATTTTAAAGAACACATGAACAAACAAATCAAAGAGCTAAAAGAAGGTAGGGATAAACTTCTGAATGAATTCACAAAAGACATAGAAACACTGAAGAAAACTCAGGCAGAAATGAAGGAAGTGCAAGCCTCAATAAGCCAAGTTGAAACAACAGGGGAAAACCTCACCTCTAGAATGAATGAAATGGAAAACAGAATACCAACACTGGAGGATAAGGCTGAAGAACTGGACCACTCAAGCAGAGTATGGAAAATTTGAAAAAACACAGGAAGCTGGGCATGATGGCACACGACTTTAATCCCGGCACTCCCGAGGCAGAAACAGGTGGATCTCTGTGAGTTCAAGGCCAGCCTGGTCTACATAGTGAGTACCAGGACAGCTGGGGGCTACTGGGAGACCTGTCTCAAAAACGACCAAAAAAAAGGGGGGGGGCTTTTTTGTTGTTATTGTTTTGTTTGTTATTGTTTGTAGCCCAAACTGGCCTGAACTCACTATGGAGACCAAACTGGTCTCAATCTCACAGAGATCTGCCTGCCCCTGCTTCTAGGTGTTAGAATTAAAGACAAATACCACTATGACCATCCTGATTTATTTTGTTTATAATTGTGTATATGCATGTATGTGTCTGAGTATGTTTATGCAGTGCCCATGGAGGTCAAAAGAGTGCAATAGATCCCCTGGAGCTGGAGTTACAAGTGGTTGTGACATTGGTGCTAGGAACTGAACTGGTCCTTTGGAAGGCAAGTGTAAGCCCTCCTAGCTGTAAACTTTGCTCTCAGAACTGCCTTAACTGTATCCCAAAGATTCTCGTAACTCGTGCTTTCAGTTTTGATTTTACGAATTTGTTTGTTGGTTTGTTTTTGAAACAGGGTTTCCCTGTAGCTCTAGGCTGGCTGAAATCTCAAAAAGATCTGCTTCCCTGAGTGCTGGGGTTAAAGGTGTGTGCTACCACCCTGGAGTGATTTTAGGAAGTTTTACATTTCTTTTTTGATTTCTTCAATGATCCACTTGTTGTTCAGGAGTGTATTCGGTCTCTAAGGATTTGTAGTTTCTCTTGCTATTGATATCTAGTTTTATTCCACTATGATCTAATAAAAGGATGTATTTTGTTATTGTTTGAAATAGGATCTTATATATATAGTTTGTTTTTGAAAGGGTTCCTTTTTGCTTGATCAACTTTCATCCTTTGCATCTCAGTCAGTAGTTATCTTTAAAGGTCAGTAAGCTGTATTTCTTGGAGAGAGCAGGTAGTTAGATCTTACTTATTTATTTTTATTTATGTGCACAATCTATTTTTGCCTACATATATGTAAATGTACCATATGTATGCAATGCTTGTGGAGGCCAGAAGGGGACACCAGGTCCCTTGGAACTGAAGTTATAGGCAGTTAGCCTCCATGTATGGGTGCTGGGAAGTGAACCTATATCCTTTGCAAGAGCAGTCAGTGCTGAACTCTAACCACTGAGCCATCTCTCTAGCCCCATAGATATGTGTGTGTGTGTGTCTTTTTGACGCAGGGTCTTCCTGTAGTCACAGCTGGCCTGGAACTCCCCCTGTATACTAGGGTGGCCTTGATTTCACAGAGATCAGTGCCTCTGTGCTGGGATTAAAGGCCTGGTACACTATACCCAGCTCAGATCTTTTTTTTTTTTTTTTTCCTTTTTTCTTTTTTTCTTTTTTTGTCTTTTTTGAGACAGGGTCGTCCTGTAGTCCCAGCTGACCTGAACTCACTATGTAGACCAGGCTGGCCTTGAACTCACAGAGGTCCATCTGCCTCTGCCTCCCAAGTGCTGGGACTAAAGGTATGTACCACCACACCCGGCCAGATCTTATTTTTTTAATCAAGTTAGCTAGCGTGCATGTCTTCATTGAAAATTTAAAGCCATTTACATTTAAGGTTATTGTTGGGGGATATTTACTAATTCCTATAATTTTGGGGGTTTTTTTGTTAGTTTGTTTCTTTTTTGCTCTTTGTTTTGTTTTCTATTAACTTTAGGGATTTGCTGTATTGGATGTTATCAATTCTTTCCTAGTTTTCCCTTTGTTCACCTACTCTTTTAAAATATAGTCTTTCTTGTGCCCTCATGATTGATACTGTCTTTCTTCTCTGTATATAGCATTCCATTTATACCTTATGCAGTGCTGGCTTGATGGTCATGAACCACCTTAGTTTGAACTTGTCTTGAAATGACCTTATTTCTCTGTCAGTTTGAAAAGGTAGCTTTGGGGCTGATGAGATGGCACAGGCCTGACAACCTGAGTTAGATCCCTGGGTTTCATAAGGTGGCTGGAAAGAGCTGACTCCCCAGCCTTGTCCTCTTGACATATGCACCATGATACACACACACACGTATACATACACTCAAAATGAATGAATGAAAACCCCCAATGCTTTTGTTTTTATTCATTGAGTTTTCATTCTAACATTTCTGCTTTTTTCTTCTAAAATCTTTTTCCTTGATGGATTTTTCTTCTATGTTGCTGACTCTTCATCCACATTTCTGGTTTTCTAATCTGTTTTGCTTTCATTTCCATGTCCTAGATTAAATTCATCTGCTTTTTTGTGTCCTCAGAATTATTGATCACTTTTAGTAGTAAACTCTTAAGATCCGTATGTGACATTTAACCTATTTTGATATCTTTGTATTTAGGCATTGAGGAGTTTCATTGTTTTAAAAGCTCATTGCCTTGCTTTTTCATGTTGATTTCTTGTGTTTCATGTTTCTTGCAAGCATGTGGCAGTCAGAGGACAACTTGTAGGAGTTAGTTCTCTCCTTCCACCATGTAGGTTCTAGATATCAAACTCAGGTCATCAGTCTTGGTGACAAGCACCCTTACCTACTGAGCCACCTCACCAGCCTTGTATTATTAAAGTTTCTAGTTCAGACAAATTTCTGAGGGGCGTTTTCCTATCAGGTGATTAACAGGCCCATTTGGATTAACTCTTAAGGGAAAGGATAATGTCATGTCTCTACCTAAGGACAGAGACATTTTTTTCTTTTTTCTTTTTCTTTTTTTGAGACAGGGTCTCCCTATAGCCCCAGCTGACCTGGAGCTCACTATATAGACCAGGCTGGCCTTGAACTCACAGAGATCCACCTGCCTCTGCCTCTCGAGTGCTGGGATTAAAGGCATATGCCACCATGCCTGACCCAGATCTCATTCTTTTGACAGCTAGTCCTGCAGTTTCAGTTCCTGGTTTTACAGGCTGCTGATTATGAGGAAAGAGTCTATCCATAATGACCTTCATGCCTGCTAATGTCTTACTAGCTACCTAACAATGAATCCACTTCGAAGTGGACATATTTGAAGAATGGCATTGATTCATTCCTGTTCTGTTGCCATATGTTTGTAATAGGTCACCTTCTTGACCATAGCTATGTCATGTTAAAATTTAGGCTGACTCTAGTCTCTGAAATTATCAGGCAAATTATTGGCCTGTGGTTTAAGAACACACATCAGCAGGACTTAGTTGTCTTAGGAATAGGTCAGTGTGTGCTAACTGCAGATTTTTGACTTCTTTATGTTATGCTTGGCTTGCTTCTGCAACATAGTAATTGTTACTTAATAGAATAGAAATTGTTAAGGGGGCTTTGCACCTGTAAGCTTGGGAACTTAAACTTTTTACCCCTGGTTATGGTTTCTCTGTATAAAAGCTTACCCTAGAGATGGCTCAGAGCTATACACTTGGGTTCCAACATCCTTGTATTGTAACCCTGGCCAGCAATGACTTTCATTCGGCAAAACTTTGTCTGGTAGTCTTCTTTGGTGAAGCACCCCACAGCATGTTTGTGCTGGCTACTCTGATACTAAGGAAATTAGGCTCTCAGGACTTGGAGTGCACTAACTTACAGGTACAAGAGCTTATTAGTGATTTCTTATAGAACCGTTTGAGTAGTAGAAGTTGTGGTTGGTTTGGTTGTTGTTTTGTTTTTTGTTTTTTCAGGATTTCAATAAACCTCAGGATGAGGTGGATAGCTATTAAAAATACTAAATGTACAGGGCTGGAGAGATGGCTCAGCAGTTAAGAACACTGGTGGTTCTTACAGAAGACCTGGGTTCAAATTCCAGCACCCACACAGCAGCTAACAACTTTCCTAACCCCAGTTCCAGGGATCCGAAAGCCTCTTCTGTCCTCCATGGGCATTGTACGACATGGGTGCACTTACTTACATGCAGGCAATACAAGCATACACATAAAAAACAAAACAAAACAAAAAAATACCTCATTTAAGCTGGATGTGGTGGTGTATGCCTTTAATCCCAGCTCCTAGGAGGCAGAGGCTAGTGGATCTCTGTGAGTTTGAGGCCAGCCTGGTCTACATATTTAATTCCAGGCCAGCTGGGGCTACAGGGAGAACCTGTTTCAAACACACACACACACACACACACACACACACACATAAAAAAATAATAAATAGAATATTTTTAAAAATACTAAATGTGTTCAGGAGATAGGAGATAACTTAATGGAGTAGCAGGTATGGATCATTTAGGAATTATACTTGGCTATAAACATCTGTGTTCTGACTTTAATGTGATTGAACACTAAAGGTCATATTACATCAAGAAAAGTTCAGATAATAAGTTGTCTTTGAATTTTTTTTGCTCAATGAAGTTAAATATTTCTAATTCTCTTGGTGTCTTCTCTGTGTTTGCAAGGTAGTTGCTGAAGATCCAGCAATCATTTCCACATTCTAGGCAGATAGAAGGAAAATGAATAGAAGACTTCCCCTTACATCTTATTGGCCAGTAAAGATATATGGCTACACTTGGATACAAGGAAGTCTGAGATAATGATGTAATTTAACTGTACATACCACTACTACCAATCAATTTTGAGTTCTGTTAGTAAGAAATAATGAGTAATACATACTGAAAGACAACTAATATCTCTGCTACACATATAATTTTAAAGATTTATTTTCTGAGACGGTCTCACTATATAACCCTGGCTGGAATTTACTGTGCAAATAGAGCTCTGCCTGCCACTACCTCCTGAGTGTTAGGATTAAAGGTGTGTGCCACCATGCCCAGCTATATATCTGTTTTTATTTAAATATAAAATATATGGTTCAAGGTGGGCATAGTGGCACTTGGGAGGCAGAGGTGGGCAGATCTCTTTGAACTCAAGACCAGCCTGGTCTCCATAGCAAGTTCCAGGCCAGCTGTGGCTGCAAGGAGACCCTGTCTTAAAAAGATCCTGTCAGCCGTTAAAGGCTAAGGCTAACGCCAAAACGTAAAAAGACCCTGTCTTAAAAATATATATAGTTCAAAAAGTTTTGGATTTTAAAATATTTATTATTTTTATTTTATGTGTATGTGTGTATTGCCTGTGTGTAGATAAGTGCACTCATGTTGTGCAGTGCCCAAGGAGGTCAGAAAAGGCTGTCGGATCCCCTGGAACTGGAGTTATGGAGAGTTGTTAGCTGCCATGTGGGTACTGGGATTTGAACCCAGGTCTTCTGCAAGAACAGTCAGTGTTCTTAACCCCTGAGCCATCTTTCCAGCCCCAAAAATATATAGTTCAAAAAGTTTTGAAGTGACTTTAGAAGATAACCATTTGGAGGCTGGAGAGATGGCTCAGCAGTTAAGAGCACTGGCTGCTATTGCAGAGAACCTGGGTTCAGTTCCCAACACCCACATGACAGCTAACAAGAGTCTGTAATTCCAGTTCTAGGGAATCCAACACCCTCTTCTGTCCTCTGCGGGCATGGCTACACTTACATACATACATCAAAACACTCATACACATAAAATAAAAATAAAAAGAAGATAACCATTTGGGTGACTAAATAGGAAATCTCTGAATTACAACTGAGATAATGAAATTCATGTGACTTTTTAGAATTAGAGGAGGGCAAAAATCAAGTTAACTTCTTTCTTTTTTAAAAAATATATTTATGCTGGGTGTGGTGGCACACACCTGTAGTCCCAGCACTTGGGAGGCAGAGGTAGGCAGA
>NW_008328331.1:978262-997994 GCF_000622305.1 Nannospalax galili
TATATATATATATGTATATTTATTATTTTTATGTGTATGAGTGTATTGCCTGGATGTATATAAGTGCACCCTGTAGTACAATGCTTGTGGAGGTAAGACAAGGATGTCAAATTCCCTGGAACTGGAGTTACAGACAGTTGTTAGCCACCATGTGAGTACTGGGAACTGAACCCGGGTCCTCTGCAAGAGCAGCCAGTGTTAACCACTGAACCATTTCTCCAGTCCCAACTTCTCTTAATTTAAAATTTTTTCTTTATTGTTGAGATTGTCATATAGGTATATAGTGAAATATTTTATCAAACTCCCACTGTACAGCTCTGTACAGTCCCTAATACATTATAAAATGAATTGAAAGTGAGCTAAGGGCTTACTATTTCTGAATTTCTGAAAAGCGAGGAAGAAGTTGTTACAGTGCTCATGTTCAGATGTGGTCCTCTTCTCAGCTATATGCTGTGAGAGCACAGTAAGCTGTCAGTAGTGAGAGTTGCTGCATTCATGACCTTTATAAATACTCTAGTCATCTTTGCTCTTGAACTCCCTGTACTTTTACCCAACTTATTTACTAAAAATGTTTTTTTTTCTTTTTCCTTTCATATAGTACTAAATAGCAGAATGTGAGTAGATGAAACCATTGCAAATGGTGGGCTTTTCCCATTGTTGTAGAAGAACTTTTTTTCTAGGTTATTGATAAAGTTCTTAGTTTTCAACATGCATATAAATGCCAGAATTCTTGACAGATGTGAGTTTTGGAGGTATATATTTTTTAACAGGGTTATTTCTTATGTATATTCAGAAGTGGTCATTTAGGTTTTTAGAATTTTCTCTAAATATCAATAACATCAAATGAAAGAAAACTATTCTGACCAATTTTTCTTTCTTAAATTATGGTGGCAGGCAGTGTCAACCTACTGTGTCACCTCACAGCGAAACAACCCCAATTCCAGTTCCTACTCAAGTAAGGAATTACCAGCGCATAGAGCAGAATCTTACCTCCACTGCTAGCTCTGGCACAAATCCACATGGATCACCAAGGTAAGCCAGTTTTCTTTCTTTCTTTCTTTCTTTTTTCATTAATACCCAAATATCTGTTTTTTTAAAAAATATTTTATGTGTGCTGGGCGCAGTGGCGCATGCCTTCAATACCAGCACTTGGGAGAAAGAGGAAGGCGGATCTTTGTGAGTTCGAGGCCAGCCTGTTCTACATAGTGAGTTCCAGGACAGCTGGGGCTACAGGGAGACCCTGTAAGTGAACCTGTTTTGTGCAGTGCCTGCGAAGGTCAGAAGAGGGTATTGGCTGCCCTGGAACTGGAGTTTACAGATAATTGTTAGCCACCATGTGGGTGCTGGGAACCAAACCCAGATCCTCTGTTAAGAGCAGAGCAGCAAGTGCTCTTACTGCAGCTCTACAGCCCCTCATAAATCTGTGGGATTTGTTGTTGTTGTTGTTCTTTTTGAGACTTGGTCTTCCTGTAGTCTCAGCTGGCTTGGAATTTACTGTGTAGATACACCTGCCTCTGCTTCCCGCCTGCTGGGATTAAAGGCATGCACCACCATGCCCAGCTCAAAGATCTGTTTTTGTTTTTGTTTTCATTTTCGTTTTTTTGTTGTTGTTGTTTTTGGTCTTTTTTTTTTTTTGAGACAGGGTCTCCTCGTAGCCCCAGCTGGCCTGAACTCACTAGACCAGGCTGGCCTCAAACTCACAGAGATCTGCCTGCCTCTGCCTCTTGAGTGCTGGGATTAAAAGCATACACCACCACGCCTGGCAGCCAGTAGCATCTTTAAATATCACCCGGCTCCAAAGATTTGTTTTTATATATGCTTAGCATATATCTGCCCACAAATGTAATTAGTTTAAAGATTTGAGGAAGAGCCAGGCACGGTAGCTTATACCTTTAATCCTGGAGTTTGAGAGATAGAGCCAGGCAGAACTCTGAGGTGGAGGTCAGTGTTGTTTATATAGTGAGTTCCAGGCCAGCTGGGGGCTACAGGGAGCTGATGTTCCCCCCCCCAAAAAAAATAGTTTGAGAAAGAACTTGGGCTGGGGATGTAGCTCAGCTGGTAGAGTACTTGTCTTGCATGTATAAAGCCATTAATTCAAGAATAAGCACTGAGTAAATGGTGGCAGATGCCTATAATCCTAGCACTTGGGAGTTAGAGGGAAGAGGATCAGAAGTTCAGGGGTATCCTCAACTACGTTCAAGGCCATTCGTAAGCTACATAAGACCCTGGGTTTTTGTTTTTTGGGGTTTTTTTGGTCTTTTTGAGACAGGGTCTCCTAGTAGCCCCAGCTGTCCTGGAACTCACTGTGTGGACCAGGCTGGCCTTGAACTCACAGATATCCGCCTGCCTCTGCCTCCCAAGTGCTGGGATTAAAGGCATGCGCCACCATGCCCGGCTACGACCCGGTTTTTTTTTTGTTTTTGTTTTTGTTGTTGTTGTTGTTGTTTTAAGAGTCAGGCTATGCATTTCTGTAGATTTTCTGCATGTTGTATATTTGTGTCCCATCCTGAGACCACCATTAGGATAATAGTAAAGGACCAGATTTATAAACACAAATAAATAAGACGATCAGTGATGAGAGACTTCATTACAGTCCCACTTCCACAGGGCAAATATAAGTGTGCACATATTCAGGGTTCTGATAGAACAAGAATCACTGTGCCCCATAATAGCCCCACAGAGGCCTAAATCTTAGGGAACTCACTGAGCACAGAAGGAGGAAATAGCACTTCAATTTTGGCAACTTGTTCTCAATATCTGTATGCATAGATACATATTCTCCATAGATAGTCTTTGTGTATGATATAACTTATTAACTGAAAAGCTGTGTCCACCAGTATGAAACTCATATGATCTAACTGTGATAGAATACTATGCAGCTTTTATTCCAACAGAGTAAGGAAGCTAAGAAAAAAAAGAGAAGTTTCCAAGGTGTAATATGAAAGAAAGAGTGTTTAGCAAGTAGTTGTCAAAAGTGTAGTCTGTGGGCCCATAGGTCAAAACTGCTTTCATACTAAGACTTGGACACTGTTTGCTTTTCTCATTGTGTTGATGTATGCATTGATGGTACAGAAAGCAAAAATGAATAGTAATGCTGGTGACTTAGCATGATCAAGGTAGTGACATGCAACTGTACTTTATAATCTTTGCCACCACATACAATGCAAAGGAATGTCCTTGACAAAGGAGCAAAAGTTACCTTCTGAAAATCATAACCCTTGGGCAGAATATTCGCTTGAAGCACTTTTGTTGTAAGACTGTTGCCTTAGGAAAAACATTGTGTGATTGTTGAGATTGTCAACTGAACCAAGATACCCACTTTTTCACTGAGCATTCTTTAAAGAATGACAAACTATGATATAGAAGTTTAGCAGCCATTTTGTTAAAAATGAACTAAGTGTTGCTACTTTGAAGAAAACAAGTGAGGATAAATACTTATGATTAGTTTTAAAATCTAAATTAAAACTTTTGAAGACATAATCTCCACTGTAATGTTGACAATGCTCTTAGTGTTTCCCCAAATATTTCTGTTATGATTTATGGTGACATTTTAATATGAATGTGACTTTTTTTTTTTTTTTGTCTTTTTGAGACAGAGTCTCCCTGTAGCCCCAGCTGTTCTGGAACTCACTGTGTAGACCAAGGCTGGCCTTGAACTCACAGAGATCTGCCTGACTCTGCCTCCCGAGTGCTGGGATTAAAGGCATGCGTCACCACACCCAGCTGAATGTGACTTTTTAAAAAAAATTTAATTTTGCTGGGCATGGTGATGTATGCTTTAATCCCAGCACTTGGGAGGCAGAGGCAGGCAGATCTACACAGTGAGTTCCAGGCCAGCTGGGGCTTCAGGGAGACCCTGTCTCAAAAAGACCAAAGAAAAATTGTATTTTTATATTTTATTTTTATTTTTTATTGAATATTTGTGCTTTTGTACAGTACATTTAATTTAGACCCCCTTCCCTATCTGCACCATCCTTTCTCCTCACCTGTAGATTTCCTACATCTGTCACATATGTTCAAGTGAGTCAAGTTTGTGCTCCAGATGTCCCTCAGTGTGAGTTCATTCACAGGAGCCTGGTCAGTCTATCTAGCATCACTTCCTTAAAGAAGGCCACATCTCCCTCAGACAGCAGTGATCAGTTGTCAATAGTTCCACAGCTAAGGTTGGGACTTCTTACTGATCTCTCCAATTCCAAGTTTCCTGGAAGAATGTTGCTTTTAATACTGTGCAATATATCAGTATTTGAAATATCTGCATGGCTTAGTGAACCAGTATTGCCCAAATGATTAAAAAAAATGTACAGAGGACTGGAGAAATGACTTAGTGGTTAAGAACACCTGATGCTCTTGCAGAGGGACCCAAGTTTGGTTCCCAGCACCCACATGGCAGTTCACAGGAGTCTGTAGCTCCAGTTCCAGAGGAACTTGTGCCCTCTTCTGGCTTCCACATGCATCAGGCACACACATGGTATACCTATATACATGTAGTCAAAACACTCGTACACATAAAATAATAAGTTTTAAAAGAAAGATGCCCATATTAAAGGTTTATTCAAAGTGAAGGCTGCTTTGCAGAATTAACTAAGTACAAATGTTTATGGATACAGTTTCAGATCCCACATGTAGCTAACTCTTGATCTACTGTGGGCCTCTCCCTCCCCTCGTGGGCCGTTGGCCACCGACCCATGAGAACAAAGGGAGCAGAAGTGACAAACGGGGTCAGGATAGCCAGTGAGCATGGAAGGAAAAGACCTTCCGGGAGTCAGTTTCAGTGATACAGCTTGTTTATTCAGTGGGGGTCAGGGAAAAATATAGGGTGGAGATGGTAACCAAAGCTTCAGCTGATAGGTGTTCATAGTATGCTTTATTTACATGTAGTAGGGGGATCCTATCATCTGGCTATAGGGCAATGCCTAATTATCATACAGAAAAAAACCTGGGGGCAGTTTATTGCAGGTAACTATGCCCAAGGTCATGTTCCAAATAAGGCCAGGCATCTGTGCTTGGAGGCACTTTCCAAATAAGGTCAGGCAAAGAGCAGGAAGCTCCCGCTGAGAAAGGGAGTCCTCCATATAGCACCGAGCTCCTTAGAACTATCCGGACATGGTGGACTGCAACCTTAGCAGCAGGGTCCCCCAACATCTCCCCCTGTTTTGTTTTATAATGGAGAAGTGTCATCACAAGCTTTAAGAGTCAACTCATCTATCTTGGGAGAATCCAAAGTCTGATAATTGACCATGACCTGATTGGTAGTAATTTTTGCAATGGTAGTAATTTGTCAGCAAAGAAATTGTATGAAACAGGGAGCAAGCATCAAAATGACACACAGCATGATCAGGGGCTAACAAAGGGTAGGAGCCATGAAAACAAGGGGTTACTAAACCAACCTAATTGTTCAGTGGGTTGAAATCTTGAAAATAGATCGTTACAAAGGTTTTTGAGAGTATTAACCTTGGTCTCAACAACATTTGATTCATTAAAAAAAAAAAAACAGCATTCTTCTCCCAATACTACACGTGTCCATGTCCCGTCCCCCCCCCCCCCCCCCCCCGCCCATGTTCAGCAGTTATTAAGTCTAGTGCTCTTCTGTTTTGGAGCACAACCCCGGAAAGAGAGTTCATTTGCCAATGGAGAGACTCAAGGCTGTCAGTTGTAGATGCCATTGCTAGGTCGAGCTTGTCTCAAAAGTCTCCTGCCAGGTGATGGGTTTGTACAGTGGCACCTAGGGAGAGGGCGAGTCCAAGTCCCACTAGCAGGGAGATGAAGATTTCTCTCTGCGGGCGGGTGTGAAGGAGTAAGGTGGCCTCTTCTTCCTCGAATAAGTATACCTGGGGAGTAATCATTACAGGTACGCAAAAGGTGGACAAAGAGGAGTTAATACAGGGCTGGGTGTTTCCTTTGCACCATAGAAAAAGAGGAGGGGTGACGCATGCTGTCCTGAAGAGAGTAACATTAGTGAGGCTTATTCTTGCTGGAAATGCAAATTAGATAGTTAGCCAATTGTTCAAATAAGGGAATATCCAACAGATGAGAGTTGATGAAATCTTTGTTTCTGGGTAAAGAAGGGTGGTATTAACCGGTACTGCTGTCAGTAAAGGTCTACTGCTGGATGCACAAAAGAAACAGAGGCATTAGGGTGGGTGGTGAAGGGAAGAAAGTTAGCAACATATTGAATGTATTGGCTCCAGGACATTGTTGATCTTATCTGGTCCTGTAGAATAATATTAGGATGAGTTAGCATGGGCTTAGCTACAGGTACAAGCTGTCGAGAGATAGGAAAATCAGCAGTAGGGTAGCTAGAGAATGTGCCTGGGTAGAGCTTTCCCATCACTCTGACACGGCAGCGATTGTCCCATGGATCTGCAACATATATTAGGGAATAGTCATGGTTTCCATAGAGATACTTATTATCTTTCAGGTAAATGGGTCTTTCCTGTCCTGTTATACCCTGATATCCCCCAGTTAATCCTAGTTCCAACCTACAGGGACTGCAATAGTGGCAGCTCCCATAGGTATCAACTTCCTTGAGACATGATGGATCTGTCTGTCAGAAAGGAAAGCAAACGTGTTCATCAGTTTTGTATCTGCTAGCATTTGGGTATATTATGATTTCTATGGGCTTTTGACAGCCCACTAGGGGGCAGTCTGTGGTTCCAATTATTTGATTTTTCCCTTGATATTTTACCCTGACATAAAATCTCCAGAGCATAGTATTGGGTGTGGGGGGGGGTGGTGGCCGAAACATTGGTGTTAAGTAGGGTAAAAATGGCCATGAGAATGACAGAGAAGGAAGCTGGGGGGGGGCGGGCATCTGTGGTGAGCAGTCTCCACCAGATCATGGATCTCTTTCCATGTGATCCGGTGTGGGTTGTGGTGTTGTTTCCTCTTCTTCCTTTTCGTTGTCTCCAACAGAGTCATGCCAGCCATCTTTTTTGTGGGCAGGGAGGTGCCGGACATATCTGGCTGGAACCCAGATAGGCTTTGGTTGATCTTGTGGAAAAACACAAGCAAATCCTCTCCCTGTGGTCAGTAATGGATCTGGTCCTTTCCAGATTCCATCAAGGAGGTCCCTCCATTTAACCATGATGGGTGGTGTGGGGTGTGTCTGGGCCCAGTGTCGGGTGATGGGGGGGGCATCAGAGCCTACACATACATTGAGTACATTAAGGGTAAACAAGGCTAATGCTAATTGAATGTTGGGAGAATGCGTTGTTTGAGCCTGTCTTTGTAGTTGGTCTTTTAAGGTTTTATGTGACCTTTCCACAATGGCTTGTCCTTGTGGGTTATATGGGATGCCAGTGTGATGGGTGAATTTCCAGGCTTCACAAATTTTTTTTTTTTTTGAGACAGGATCTCCCTGTAGCCCCAGCTGTCCTGGAACTCACTATGTAGACCAGGCTGGCCTTGAACTCACAGAGATCCACCTGCCTCTGCCTCCCAAGTGCTGGGATTAAAGGCGTGTGCCACCACGCCCGGCTCACAAAATTTTTTAAATAGAGAGATGGTAAATGCTGGGACATTATCCGTCTTTAGTTGTGAGGGGAGGCCCATGATAGCATGTAATATATTAGATTTTTTGAACTTTCACCAGTTTGGGAAGTAGCCTAAAGGAAGTGGGAGCATGTGTCTATAGTTATAAATACTGTATTTTTGTCTGCCGAATTGGGGGTTACATCAATTTGCCAGAGCGTGTTAGATTTTAGCCCCCGAGGATTGGTGCCCATCTGTTGTGTGGGGGTATGTATCATTGATATACAGGAAGAACAGGTTTTAATAATGTGTTTAAGTTGTTTGAGGGGAATGTGGGGGAATCTGAGATGGAGCCCTCATAAATTAATGTGGGTGGCATGGTGGAGGTGCTGGGCGCCTGTTATGCTGGTGGAGAATGTTCCAGCGGTGGCTACCTCATCTGCTATGGCATTTCCTTCAGTAAGAGGAACTGGGAGGGAGGAGTGGGACCTGTTATGCTGGACAAATAATGGAGCCATCCATTTTTGTAGCGGTGTAGAAATTTTAATTAGCAAGGGTGAGAAGGGGTTGCTATCTATCTTGACAAAGGAGCAACCTAGCCATGGGAGTAAATTAACAGCGTAAATGGTGTCAGAATAAAGGTTGAAGGGTTCATCAATCTTGTTAAGGGCCATAAGATGGCAAAGAGCTCTTTAAATTGTGGAGATTTATCAGACAGAGGCTGAAAATATATCATGGGGGGGTCATTAGGGGAGTCGTATATGACCAATGCCGCCCCCCTTTTTCCCCCATCTGTAAAGGCTGTTGTAGTATTTTTAATGGGTCTTCAGCAGAAGAGCCGAGGTAGGAGCCAGCAAAGTACCAGAATAACTGACATCCATTTATCTTTGGGGTAGTGATTATCAGTCTGTCCTGGGAAGCCTATTAAGCTAATTGAAAAAGAGGAATGATGTTTTAGGAGCCATTGTACATCTGATAATGGGAAGGGGATAATGAGGGTATCAGGTTCTTTTCCTATAATCTGTAGGGATCTGAAGGGTGTCTACTTCTATAAGAAAACGAGGAGCACCCCCTACTGGCATATGAAGCCATTCTAGTACTCCCTGTGGCTGATAAATTTCTCCCACCATGGTGGGGGAGGAGTTAAAAATTAAGAGTTGAACCAGTACCTTGGGGTCATATCTGGCTAGTGTTGCCTTTTGGAAGTGGTTATTATTTGGAGAGCCTTTTTGGCATCTGGGTTTAGATACTGTCTGGAGGCTGGGTTTTTGTCTCTCTTTAGGAGATTAAAGAGTGGCTGTAATTGACTTGGGGGGGATGGGAAGCCAGGGCCTTAGCCAATTAATGTTGCCTAAAAAGCTCTGAAAGGAATTAGGGGTAAGGGGAAGGGGGAGTATCCAGGATAGATTTAAGGTGTCTAACAGTAGTAGGCATTCAGTCCCCAGGAAGGTAATGGGGGGAACTGATTGTATCTTATTTATGGCTATCATAAGATCTCTTGTTTCTAGGGTGTTTATCATAGAATTTCTCAGGTCCTCCAGAGAGGAATCCTCGTCTTGCCAGACCAAGAGGTCATCCATGTAATGATAAACATGTAGGCCTTTTTTCAGAAGGGGTGAGAGTGCATTTGCAACGGCCTCCAGGCAGGTTGTAGGGCTATTTGCCATACCCTGTGGCAGAACTTGCCATTCATATCGATCGGCTGGCCCAGAATTGTTCATTTTTGGAACTGAGAAGGCAAAATGGTGGCAATCATTGTTATGTAAACAGATGAAGACTAAGCAGTCTTTTATATCTAGGACTAACAGGGGTGTATTAATGGGGATGGCAGAGATCATGGGCAGGCCTCTTTGGGGTGATCCCCATATTTTCATGGTTTTGTTTATGGCTCTGAGGTCTTGTAGCAGTCGCCATGCCCCTCTCTTTTTCTTTATTACAAAGACTGGGGTGTTCCATGGGCTCCTGGAGGGCCTAATGTGACTCAGCTGTCTGGTAATCAACAGTGGCCATTAGGATTGGGGTTTTTTTTGTTTTAGGAACCTCATATGATCATCTATTTGAAGGCACTCTCCTTCAGATCCACTGGCAAGAACTACATTGAGGTCTTCCAGGACATCTCGTCCTATGAGATTTGTGGCTATATCTGCAATCAGGGGTCTTATCGTGCGGACCTCTCCATCAGGATCCTCCCATTTATAGAAGTTTTTTTAGTGATGAATCCTCGGGAGGGGCCTTCTACTCCCATCAGTTGAGGTCCCGGTATTAACTCCCAGTGTGGGGGAACCTCAGAGCACCTTAAAATGGTTTTATCAGCCCCAGTGTCAAGGAGGCATTTGAAAGGATTATTGTCTATTTTTATGGTTAATTTTGGATGGGTATTTTCTGTAATGCTGGTTACCCATAATGTTTGTGGCTTCCCTCTTGTTAGCGGGGCTGAGGGTTGCCCCAAGAGGAGTTTAAAAGTGGCAAAAGTTTGCCATCTCTGTCATATTTAGATTTACAATACTTTTTCCAGTGAAAGCCCTTTCTACAGCGAGGACAGAAGGTTTTAGGAGGTCAAGGGGCAACCGAACCATTTTTGGGGCAATTTTCTTTCCAGTGTCCAGTTTCCCCATATTTAAAACATTTTGAGTTGGGTTGGGTTGCAGCTATAAAGGCCTGGGCAAGGGAGGAGGCCTGGTATGCAGCAGTCCCAATGTCAAGGGTGGCCACAATCCATTTGTCGTAATGTTCATTTTTTAGTACCTGGGATGCTTGTCTGTGTTCAGGGGTCATCCCTTCCCAGACGATGTTGTTTAGAAGCATTGCTTTGGCTGTGGGGTCTGTTATTTTTCTATCTAAACTGGCCTGCACTCTTAGTATAAAATCTGGGAGGGTTTCAGTTAGTTTTTGTTTTAGGAAGGTTAATGAAGCAGTCTCTTCAGGCCCTGTGGACAAGGGGGTTAGGCGGTCCCAGGCCTATAGTGCACATAAGCAGACCTGTTCAAAACAGCTGGCAGGAATCACTGCTTGTTGAAGTCCTGTGGAAAAATTGCCCTGACCGAACAGTTGGTCATAATTCCAATTTATGAATCCACATGGTGGATCTTGCCCTTGTTGTGGTCTTAGTTGTTGATTATGTATGTCAATCTTTTTAGCGTGTATCAGGCATTCATCTCTAAATAAAGCCTCCCATTTTGTACAAATAATGGACTGGGGAGTGTGGATCGACAGATATCTCTCCAGTCCTGGGAGGTTAGGAGGCTAGTATTAAAGGTTTGTAATATAGATTTGGTCCATGGAGCATGGATCCCGTCCTTGCAGACAGCTTGACAGTAGTTCTTTTAAGTCTGCTGCCAGGAGTGGGTACCAAGCCAATGGACATTGTCTTGTTATTTGTAGGTTAATGGGGAAGGCTTCTGTAGGTGGGCTTTTTGGGTCATTGTGGCTGAGGATTTGGGAGGTAATAGCTCCCATTATCCCTGAGATTACAGAGCCGTTCAATGGCTGTGGGGGGTGGCGCCGCAGATGGTGGTGCTGGCGGTGAAGGGGGAAGAGGATTTATCTGGGAGTCTTTGGAAGTTTTTGAAATCTGGGTTTTAATATCTGGGCCTTTGTCTTCCTCAGTCCATGAGGATTTGTAGCGGGGAAGAGGGGGGTAAAGGTTATTTTTGTTGATAGGTGGTTTTTGTCTGACTTGTTCAATTTTTATTTTTGGGGCTGTTCAATCTGTTACTGGGCAATCTTCAGGATCTTTTTCTTTATTTGAACTCTCCCCCTTATTATCCTGTAATTGCTACCACTATATGCTTAATATCAAGGGAGTATCATAGTTATTTGGAAATGCTACCAAAATATTTTCACTTTCCTAGGACATGCCTGTGTAAGCTTGGTTCTTTTTCATGTATTTTACCCCAAATAATATAGTAAATGGCAACTTGAATGCCAAATTACGAAAATTCAAATGTGGTAGCACATGCCTTTAGTCCTTGGGAGGCAAAGGTAGGCGGATCTCTGAGTTCAAAGCCAGCTTGGTCTACATAGCAAGTTCCAGGCCAGCTGGGGATACAGGGAGACGCTGTCTCAAAAAGACACACAGAAAAAAAATTTCAAATGTCTTTTTTTTGAAGCAGGGTCTCCCTGTATCCCCAGCTATCCTGGAACTGACTATGTAGACCAGGCTGGCCTTGAACTCACAGAGATCCACCTGCCTCTGCCTCCCAAGTGCTGGGACCACAGGCATGCACCACCACGCCCAGCCAAATGTCTTCTTTTAAGCAAGTTTTTAAAGATCTGTAGAAAAGTAAATACTGTGTTTCCATTATTTTTTCCTCTGTTTTTTCTCTTTTAAATAGAATTTTTCAGTTTCATACTATATATTTTGATCGTATTTAGATTCCCTCCCATATCCGTACCCCTCCTTACTACCTCTCACCACCACCAAATTTTCCATGCTCTAAAACTTGGGAGGCAGAGGCAGGCGGATCTCTGTGAGTTCAAGGCCAGCCTGGTCTACATAGTGAGTTCCAGGACAGCTGGGGCTACAGGAAGATACTGCTTCAAAAAGACAAAAAATAAAAAATTTCCATACTCTAATATATCTGTTAAGGCCTATAGAGTCAGGTTTGTGTCCCCAAATGCCTTTTAGTGTGGAGTCATCCACTGGAGCCTGCTTAACCTACCAAGAGATTTTCTCTGCCCATCCCAGCAGCCATTTGTACCACAATTTCTGTAGATAGAGTTGGAGCTTCTTATCCACTTCCCCATGTCTGGCTTGAGCTTACATGGGATTTGTGCATACTGTCACCATTGCTGTGACTTCAGACGTGTAACTGACTAGCTGTATGGAAAGCTGTTTCTTTGTAGTAATCCACCTCCTCTGACTCTTACATAAATCTTTCTGCCTCCTCTTCCACAATGATCTGTGAGCCTTAAGAGGCAGAAATTGACATAGGTGTCTGTTCAGGTATAAACCATCTGCAGCCTCTTATTCTCTGCACATTGGCCAGTTATGGTTCTCTGTGTCTGCTGTATAAGGAATCTTCTCTGGTAAGAGTTGAGAGGTGCATTGATCTGTAGGTATAAAAATCAGTCATTAGAGTCAGGCATGGTGGCACACCCCTTTTAGTCCCAGCACTTGGGAGGCAGAGGCAGGCAGATCTCTGTGAGATCAAGGCCAGCCTGGTCTACATAGCAAGTTCCAGGCCAGCTGGGGCTATAGGGAGCTCTTGTCTCAAAAAGAAAAAAAAAAGTCATTAGAAATTCGTTTAATACCATATTTATATAGGAGAATAATTGTAATAGATTCTCCCCCGTGGTCTGTGGGCCATCTAGCCTCAGGTTCCTAGGCCTGATATCATTGTCAAGTGTGGGCTCCATCCTGTGAAGCAGACCTTAAATCCAATTAGAAAGTAGTATAATATTAGTGTCACTATTGCACCAATGGACATATCTTGCCATGCCAGTTGTTGTAACTCACAGGACTCACTGCTAGGTATTTCATGATAAATTTTCTCTTCAGGTAGCTTGCATAGCACCTTCTAACACTATGAAAGCTCCTTGTTTGTTCTAGAATCCAACAATAGGGTCTTAACTGTGAAGTTCTGGTGTTTCCCACTAATTTAATTTCTGGAAAATATACTTATCATAACCTTAGGTTAATTATAATTCACTCATTTTTTATTTTAAAATCAATATTTATGCACCACCGTGCCTGGCCTTTTTTGGTCTTTTTGAGACATGGTTTCCCTGTAACCCCAGCTGGCCTGGAATTCATTATGTAGACCAGCCTGGCCTTGAACTCACGGAGATCCAGTCCCTCTGCCTCCTGAGTGCTGGGATTAAAGGCGTTCACCACAATACCCAGTTTTTGTTAGTGTTTTAAAACACTCTTCTATATGGAATGTTGTTAGGAAATATTAGAAAAAAAATAAAATAACAGAAATAAAGTGGGATCCTAGATCCTGCCAGACAGGAAGTAATTATCTTTTTCTTTCCAGATCTGCAGTGGTCCGAAGGTCTAACACCAGTCCCATGGGCTTCCTCAGACTGGGGTCCTGCTCCCCTGTGCCAGCAGACACAGTACAGACAGTAGGACGAAGACTCTCTACTGGCTCTTCTAGGCCTTACTCACCATCCCCTTTAGGTAAGAAGAATGTAATTATTTTAAGTCTTTTTTTCCTATAACAAAGCTGAAGGGCACATTTTCTCAAGGAAAACTAGTCGTGATGGCTGTGCTTCTGCTGATTGTAGGCCATATCCCTCCCATCCTTTGTACTGTATCCCACTTCCAACTTCCCCTTACAAATCTTTGTATTAGGGAGATGAATCAGTAGTTAAAGCATTTGCCAGGCAACCATGAAGCCCAGATGTTTTTGGATCCACAGGATCCATGTAAATGCTAGGCGGGCAGGGTGGCCCACTTGTAATTTCAGACTCAGAAGGCAGACATAGGAGATCTCTCACCTCCACCTGCAAGCTAGTTAGCCAGAGTAGCTGTATCAGTGAGCTCTAGGTTTAAATGAGAGACCCGGACTCCTAGATTTAAGGTAGAAGAGTGAGAAAGATTCCCATTATCAACCTCAGGCCTACATAATACACACACATGAAAAGAAGAAAAAAAAGATTTTTTTTTAATCTTTTTATTTGGGGCTGGAGAGATGGCTCAGTGGTTAAGAGCACTGACTGTTCTTGACGAAGACCCAGGTTCAATTCCCAGCACCCATACGGTGGCTAACAACCATCTGTAACTCCAGTTCCAGGAGAGCCAACGACCTCTTCTCACGTCCTAGGGCACTGCACAACATGAAGGCACTTACACATGCAGTCAATACATTCATACACATAAAAATAATAATTAAAAAAAATCTTCTAACCAAATCTTAGCCTTCCTTCATTTCTACAGAAGTTCCTGAAGTACCCCATGGTCTCCAAAGAAAAGATTCAAACCTTCTTCTAAAAGTCAAAAAGGCCTGTTGCCTTATCACTTGGACATTGCCCTTTCTTATTTTAAACATGTCTCTTGTCTATGTAAACACCCTGAAACTTCCTTGCTCAAGGTCAGTTTGTATTCTTAGGGAGGTGGCTATAAAGAAGGTATTGTAATACAAAAGATTGCCTGGGGAACTACCTAAGAAGGCTAAAAGGGAGGGTCAGGAGGAGGTGGGGAGGGTCTCAGACCAAGGTGCAGGTCTGACATTTGGGAAAGGAGAGTGAAAAGGAGGGGAAATTAGGAAAAAAGAGTCTCAGACTATAGCAAATCCTAAGAAAGCTTTATCTAGACTATAAGAATAGTGCTAAACACTGAGTTGTCACGAGAGTTCTCTGACCAGTTGAATAAGCCTGAATTTGTTGATGGCTAGTATAAGTCTTCAGGAGTCTGGCCTCAGCACAAATGTGATATAAGAAGACTGCACCTGGGCTGTCAGTCAGCTGGGCCTTGCAGTCTGACAAGCCCCACTTTTATGCAAACTCTTGTATTTTTACCTTATATACTTACCTGTTTTTTCCATCTCTCACTTCCTAGTTGGTACCATTCCTGAGCAGTTTAGTCAGTGCTGCTGTGGGCATCCTCAGGGCCATGAATCCAGGAGTAGACACTCCTCAGGTAAGAAAATAGAATCTTCTATTAATTTTATTTGAGTGGATTTGAGTTAATGTTTTTCCTGTCTTTATCAAACAGAATTGGAGGCTGGAGAGATGGCTCAACAGTTAAGAGCACTGGTTGCTCTTGTAGAGGACCTGAGTTCAATTCCTAGCACCCACATGGTAGCTAACAACCATCCATAACTCCAGTTCCAGAGAGTCTGATGCCTTCTCACCTCCACAGGCATTGCACACACAAGTGCATTTGCACACACACTTGTGAGGTAGAACACTCATAAAATAACAATAAAAACAGAATTGATATGAACTATTTGCTATGTTTTAGAATTTTGGTCTATTTTTAAAGCAAATTATATAGTTGGTATCTCCCTGTGGGAATAAGATTCCTTTATAATAATAACTATTAAGAAACCAAGGAGCTGGGTATCTAGCTCAGTTGGTAAGGTGCTTGTTTATCATGCACATAGCCTTATGTTCAGTCCTCAGTACCACATAAAAATAGGCATAGTGGCACATGCCTATAATCGAAGAACTCTGGAGGTAGAGATGAGAGGATCAGAATTTCAAGCTCATCCATAACTCTATAGCAATTTGGAGGCCAGCCTGGGCTATATGAATCGCCAAAAAAAAAAAAAAACCAAAACAAAGGAATTTAAAAAAAAAGATGTTTATTGCCAGGCGTGGTGGCACAAGCACTTGGGAGGCAGAGGCAGGCAGAGCTCTGTGAGTTCAAGGCCAGCCTGGTCTACACAGTGAGTTCCAGAACAGCTGAGGCTACAGGGAGACCCTGCTTCAAAAAGACACACACAAAAAAGATGTTTATTGTGTAATAAAGATGCTTTATTATGTAATATATATTCCTGGAAATGTACATATATACTTATATTTTATAAGTCATGTATGGGCATGTAAAAAGTCCAGTAATTGGGACTAGAGGGATGGCTCAGCAGTTGAAAACACTGGCTGTTCTTGCAGAAGACCTGGGTTCGAATCCCAGTACCCACATGGCAACTAACAGCTGTTTGTAACCCCAGTTTCATGGGATCCAACGGCCTCTTCTGTCCTCCATGGGCATTGCATGACACGGGTACACTAACATACATGCAGGCAATACACTCATACACATAAAATAAAAATAATAAAATATTTTTTTAAAAAGAGTTCAGTAATTGAAGTAATTCTATATTTTTAAAAATCCACTCATTTTTAGGTTTAATTTTTTTCTTTAAAGTAAAATTTAACTCCTGAACATCGCATATACCACAAATTTTGCTTTTTTATTAAATTTATTTCTATAAAAGGTAGAACACAGTTATGAAAAAGTGACCATTAGGTTTGGAATGAGATCAGCGGGAGTGGTCTCAGTAGCCAAGCTCCTATTGGGATCTATTTTTGTTGTTATTGTTGAGGGTTTTTTTGAACTCCCAAGAATGTGTAAGTGGAACATAAATATTAGTGACCTTTATTTGTGACAGCACGGTTTATGTGAAAAGAGATGCCTAGTCTCCTAAGCTGTTTGGGTTTTTTTTTTTTTTGATTGTGTGCTTGAGACAAGGTCTTGCATTGAATTCCAAGCTGCTGTTAAACTTGAGCTCTTCCTGCCTCAGTCTCCTAAGTGTGAGAGTACAAGCATGTACAAGCCACCAAACCTGGCTTCAGTGTTTGCATGCCCTTAATGTTATTGGTGATAGTTTGGTTTGCGTAAACTCCAGACAATATGTAAGTGGTCACTAAGTGACCTTTGTTTGGTAACAGCATAGTTTATGTGAGAAAAGGATGACTAGTCTTCTAAATTCATTTCTATCTATCTATCTATCTATCTATCTATCTATCTATCTATCTATCTATCATCTATCATCTATCTATCTATCTTATCTATATTCAGTGCTAGCTAGGAAAGTGTTCTACTACTGAACAACATCTCCAGCCAGGCTCTTTATACTTTAGTGGGACCTTAAAAGTCAAGAAAATCAGGACTGGCAAGATGGCTCAACCAGTAAAGGTGCCAAGCCTGACAACCTGAATTCAGTCCCTGAGTCTCACTCGGTGGAAGGAGAGAACCACCTCCCACAAGTTGTCCTCTGACCTCCACACGTATTGTGGCATGTGTGTGCCCAAATAACACACAAATAAATTTGAAAAATAAAAACAGAGTCAAGAAATCTGTTGACAAATATTTGCTTTGTAGAGAATCTGAACTCTAGGTTTTAAATATGTTGCTAATAAAACTGACAAAGTATCTTTATGCTTGTTATTTTTAGACAAAACCCTGATTTATTACCGTTACAGTCTTCTAATATTGTTTGAAAATTTCTTATAGTTGGTATGTAAGAAAAGAAAATAATTATATTGTTAAACCCAAGTATGCATTCATTTGAAGAATTAAAATCAGGAGTCAGAATTCCTATTTTAAAATTTGCCTTCTTGCCGGGTATGGTGGCGCACACCTTTAATCCCAGCACTCAGGAGGCAGAGGCAGGTTGGATCTCTGTGAGTTCAAGGACAGCCTGGTCTACATAGTGAGTTCCAGGACAGCTGGGGCTACAGGGAGACCCTGTCTCAAAAAGACAAAAAAAAATTGCCTTCTTAGGGCTGGGGAACTGACTGCATGGGTAAAGCAGTTGCTGCGTAAGTGTGAAGACTGAGTTCGAATCCCCAGAACACATATAAAGCTGGATATGATAACATAAGTCTGTAATGCCACTGCCCCTACTTCTGGATGGGCCAGTCCCTGGAAACTGGCAGGTCAACTAGCTTTGTGTGTGCACAGACAACAAAGAGCCTCAAACAAGGTGGAAGATGAGGACCAACCTGATTTATCCTCTGACTGCCACACAGGCCCTCATACACAGGAGCTTGCATGTGTGCGCGCACGCATACGCACACGCACACGCACACGCACACGCACATGCACATGCACACTGCCCTCTTATTTCCTAGGTTTTGGTTCTGCACTCCTTCACTATGGGTTAATGTAATGTTGAATTCATTTGTTGATAGGTTCTCCGGTGCCACAGGCTCAGTCACCACAGTCTCTCTTGCTGGGTGCTAGATTGCAGAGCGCCCCCACCCTCACGGATATCTATCAGAACAAGCAGAAGCTCAGAAAGCAGCACTCTGACCCCGTGTGCCCATCCCATGCTGGGGCTGGGTACAGTTACTCACCTCAGCCTAGTCGACCTGGCAGCCTTGGAACCTCTCCTACCAAGCACATGGGGTCCTCTCCTCGGAGTTCTGACTGGTTCTTTAAAACGCCTTTACCAACAATCATTGGCTCTCCTACTAAGGTGTGTTTCTTAAACCCTTTTATATATCATGAGCTGGTACTTTATGGAAAGAATTCTTCATGAGACTAATTGCAGTTAATTATAATTTCAGTGAGCAGTTACTGGTTCAAGTGCTTTCTGTGCATATCACTAGTATTCAGTAAAGGAGGTTGAGCCTTATAGAGCTTATAGGAACTGTCCAAGGTCACACAGCTATAAATAGAAAAGCCAGTGTTTGAATCCATGCCCGACTCCCAAGTCTATACTCATGAGCAGTATACCATATATCCTGTCAAAAATAAAATTTCATAGATCATGTTAACTAGCTTATTATGTTTCTTTAGACCACAGCTCCTTTCAAAATCCCTAAAACACAAGCGTCTTCCAACTTGTTAGCCTTGGTTACTCGTCATGGACCTGCTGAAGGCCAGTCCAAAGATGGAAGTGACCCTCGTGAATGTTCCCATTGCCTCTTAGTACAAGGAGGTGAGAGGCATCGATCTGATCAGCAAAGCAAGGCAATATTTGGCAGGTAAAAGGCTATTCCTTCTTTAACCTTAAACATGAAAACTAATCCCACAATCAAAGTACTATGTTATGAAAAGCAACCAGAATACATTAGTCAGTCAGTGGTTTATGCCATGCAATTAATATGTACTATATACATTTGGAATATCTGAAAACTACATGTTTCCTGTGACTGTGTAAATAGAGTTCCTTTTGAGATTCTTGAATAGTCTATTTCTGTTTTTATTTTGGTTATGGAAATTTATCTCTACTCTAAATCATTTTGCATCCATTTTGTTTGTTTGTTTCCTTGTTCTGTTCTCTGAATCCCTATTAACTCATTTGTTGTTGTTGTTGTTTTAATATGCTTTCTCATTATTCACATCACTATTCCTTTTAGATCTGTCAGTACTGGGAAGTTATCAGACCAGCAAGTAAAAGCACCTTTAAGTGGACACCAGGGCAGCATGGATAGTTTAAATACAGAACGACCAATGGATGTAGGTAAGAAAAATCTAGGTTTTTTTTTAGACAGTTTTTTGTTAGCATATGCATTAGTTTATTACTTTTACAATAAAGTGTTACAAACTTGATGGCTTAGAACAACACAGATATATTATTCTATAGTTGTAGAGATCACCTTGTCATCTGTCTTCTCAGTACCCATGAAGGCAAAAATTTTCTCAGTATCGTGATGATCAACAGTCTATGATTTGGAAGGATTTCTGGTGAAAAAATTTTTGTCAGTATGACCATCCTGGCCAAAATTAACCTAAAACAAATATTACTGAGCTGTTTTTTGTTTGTTTGTTTGTTTGTTTTTGTTTTTTACAGCATCCAGATCCTAGGTAGAACCAGTTGCCAGCCAGGGGGCAGTTCCTGTCTGGCTTTCCTGCAAGCCCCTG
>NW_008328331.1:998411-1004930 GCF_000622305.1 Nannospalax galili
TTGACCACTTATCTAGATTATTTGAACTGTTTGTCAAAGACTAAACAAAATGGAGATTCCAGACCCTAACCCAATTTTGTTTACAATGAATTTGTCTGGGGATGAATTCTGGGACTCTCTGAATGATTGTTACATATACCCAAGTTTATCCATTTATCACAATCTCTGAATATTATTGCATATACCCAAATTTACCCATTTATCACAACCGTCTTTTTTTCCCTATAATTTTTATTGCCTCTCCCTCTAAGCATCCAAGGAGAAAATATCTGTGTCAATAAAGTGTCTGCATTTGGTTTCTAATCCAAAGAGAAATCTTCCTAACAGCTGTAGAAGTTAACATTTCCTCTTACCTATATGACTTCTGAAGAGAAGTCTAGTAGAGTTTTCCTAACAGTTGTTTGCATGTATTCACTCCCCTTTTAACTCAAGTCTGTCGATACTAGAACATGTCCTCTGTATCTACATTATAGTTGGAAATTGATTTTTGTTGCTTTAGTGGTGGTGATTTTGAGACAGGATCTCCCTGTAGACCAAGCTGGCCTTGAACTCAAAGAGATCTGCCTGCCTCTGCCTCCCAAGTGCTGTGATTAAAGTAGAGAGCCACCACGCCCAGCCTTTGTTCCTTATTTACTGTTTTCTTTTACATTATATTTTAGTGTCAGATTTTGGTTCCTTTAATGATTTCTTCACTTACATAGTTGCTTTAGGGCTTACAATATTTATATTTAAATTTTTTAAAATATATTTTTAATTGAATTTTGGTGGATTTCATACATCTTAATCATATTTAGCCCCCCCCACCCTTCCTTTTCCACACTTCCCAACTCACAGGACTTCATGCATTTTGTCAAGTTTGTGTACACAGATGTCCCTTGGTTTGAGTCCATGCACTGGAGCCTGTTCAGCATGTCTAGTGTCACTGGGTGAGGGAGTGTTGATCTTTTTTTTTAATAGTCTTTTTTTTTTGGTCTTTTTTTTTCAGACAGGGTCTCTCCCTGCAGCCCCAGCTGACCTGGAACTCACTATGTAAATCAGGCTGGCCTTGAACTTACAGAGGTTACCTGTCTCTGCCTCCCAAGTGCTAGTATTAGCACACACCTGGCTCAGAGTTGATCTTTTAAGGCTTACAGTATATACTAAGTTGCCACAATTAACTTCATATTTACACTAATTTGATTCTAGTAAATACATAAATAGTATTCCTCCTTTTAATTACCAAACTGCGCCTGGCTTAGCTTTATGTCTTATAAAGACTCTGAGTTAGTTGGGTCTGGGAAGATGGCTCCATAGGTAAAAGTGCTTGCTGCATAAGCTGGAGGACCTGAATTTGGATCCTAAGCACCAACATTAAAGCCAGCTGTGGTGGAGTTAGGGAGTAGATACAGGTGGATCCTGGGGCTTGCTGGCCAGCCAGCCTAGCCAAAACAGTAAGTTCCAGGTTTAGTAGGAGACCTTGTCTCACAAAATAAGATGGAAAGCCGGGGGCATAGTGGTACATGCCTTTGATCCCAGCACTCTAGAGGCAAAGACAGTTGTATCTCTGTTAGGAGTGATGCTTATTGACTTGATTGTTCCTTCTGGCTTGCTCCTCTACCTTTCTTATATAGCCCAGGCCCATGCGCTTAGGGATCATACTACCTGCAGTGGGATAGGGCGTCCTACAGCAATCAAAAAATGCCCCACAGACTTGCCCATAGGTCAGTCCGATGGAGGCAGTTTCCTAATTGATCTTCCCAGGTATGTCTAGCTTTGTGTCATGTTGACAAAAATTTACCAGCATAAGGCTCAGCAGCAGTACTATATGCATGTTATTTGTATACAGTTGCTTTTTAAATCATTTGAGAAAGAGGGTGTACTTATACTATTTAATAATTATATATTTACCTTTATTTATGCACTTTTGTTTTCCCCTATAGTTGAATTACCTTCTGGGGCCACTTTTGTGCTGAAGAGCTTCCTTGGTATTTCTTGTAAGAATACCAGGTTTGGTAGTCACAAATTCTATGTCTGTTCTATTTTTGTTTTTCTTCTTTTTAAAATCTCTTTATATGTGTGTGCGTAGGTCAGTAGACAGCCTGGTTGTTGGTCTACACCATCTACCTTGTTTGAAACATGGTCTCTTCTTGTTTGCTACTGCTGCATATGCCAGGTTAGCTGGCCCATGAGCTTCCAGGGATTCAGGGATTCTCCTGTTTCTGCCTTCTATTCACTGTAAGATTAGTGGGATTCTAGGCAGCCTCAGCTCTACTTGAGTTGTGGGGATCTAAACACTGGTCTTCACGCTGGCACAGCAAGTGCTTTACCTACTGAATCAACTCTCCAGGAGGAAGTTTTGTCCATGCAACCTCAAGTCAATGATCCATTTTTTTTTTCCTTTTCATTACTGGGAATTGAACCTATGGGTTCATGGTCATGTGAGGCAAATTCTTCACCACTAAGCTACAGGCATGAGCCCCCCGCTTCATTTTTGAAGAGTTTTTCTAGATAAGAGATTCTTATTTGGCAGCTTTCTCTTTAAATACTTTATGCCCCAGGGCTTCCACTGGTCCTGATTAAAAGTTGACTGTAACTCTCCTCTGGGTTTCTTTTGATGTGACAGGTTATTTTTCTTTTTCTGCTCTCAAGACTTTTGCTTTGTGTTTTTCACTGACTTACTATGTTTAGGGGTAATTCTCTTTACCTTTGTCCTTAGAATTGTCAAGTTTTTGTTATTTAGGTTAATACTGTGTGTGTGTGTGTGTTGCTGAGAATTGAACTTAGGGCCTTTTACGTGGTAGGCAAATGCTTTACTACTGAACTATATACCTAGTCCCTTAGGCTCATTTTTAAAAATTATTTATTTAATAACCATATGATTAGAAGAAGCATTTCATTATGGCATTAACATATTCAATAACAATTTCCAGAGCAAAGATGCATCTCTTTCAATATTGGCTGTAACTTTTTAGGTCCACAGTTGAATTAATACAGTTACACAATATTGAACTCAGCACAAACCCTATAAGACATAAAATTGAATGAGGGTTTAACCTTTAAAAAAATCTCCAATCTCCATTTCATTTTAAAATACACTGTTTCATACAGAAAAACTCATTTTTAATGCTACTAACATTTAGATGTTTTCATATATGTCTCTAATCTCTTATGTACCTGATTATTACTAGTCACAGTCGGTTACTTTCTGAGGTCCACCTGAGCATGCATATAAAATCATTGGGTAGATTTCAATGGTAATGTGTTTCACCTCTACTAATTAACATGGAGCAAATTTTTATGCTTCTTTCTCAAATATAACTTTTTTATTTGTTGATTTTTTGTGTGTGTGTATTTCATACAGAACATCCCAAACAATCTTATTGCTCTATATACCCACATCCCAAATGGCACTCTCCCATAGTCTCCCACCACCACTGGAGCCCATATACTCTGTAATCCCTAATACTGTTCACTGTGTTGTCGGCACCTCCAGCCATTCTCCAGTGCTTGTGCATCCGCTGAATCTAGTCAGCCTATCTAGAGTTCCTTGTTTTAGGAAGATCGACTCTTCTTCATTTAGCAGAAATTAGTTGCCAATATTCCTTTAGATAAGATTGGGGTCTGCTGTTCATTTTCCAGGTTCTATGCTGGGTTACTGTCTGGGAGTCTCTGGGGCCACCCTGGCCAACAACTCAAAGGAAGGTATTTCCTGTCTGGCATTGTTTCTTATTATAAAGCTTTTAGCTGTACACATGGACTCTTAAAGAATTATATTGATCCCTTTAATCTTTGGTTATACTTTCCTTTTGGGTGTTTAAGACCATACAGTTGGCTCAGATAAACCAATTTATTTTTACTCTTTTTTTTTTTCTATTCTTTGAGACGGGGTCTCGTTTAGCCCCAGCTGTCCTGGAACTCACTATGTGGACCAGGCTGGCCTTGAACTCACAGAGATCCACCTGCTTCTGCCTCCCAAGTGCTGGATTAAAGGCGTGCACCACCACACCTGGCTATTTTTACTCTTAAGGCCATTTGAAGATCTGTTCCTCAGCAGTCACATGGGCCTGGGAGGAGCCCCTGGCTTCCTTTCTTTAACCAGTTCCATCTATGTGAAGATAAGTCAAAGGTCCTACTTGACCATGGCTGGCTTCACTTGGAAGCACAAAGGAAATGTTTCCTCTATATTGACCCTCCTCTTTGTAGACTGGACACTGGTTCAAGTCCATTTGGTGGGGTCTCTATGGCCTTCTTGATCAAGTGAACAGGTGACTCACCACAGTTACAGGACATTTTGAGAGATGCTCATAGTCCCCTGGAGCTTAGTCAACCTAAGAGGGCAAAGAGAAAAACTATTCTTTATATCCCTCTGACCAAATTAGTATAGGCCTCAAAGTATGGCTGTTAGGTATCCAAGAAGGTTAGTTTCACCAGTCTGGTCCTTTAATTACCACGTGCTATGTAGATAAAGCTTGGGCAAAGACCACACATTCTCAGATAAACATTGCCTAGACATGTATTATATTCCTTGAGCTAGTTGTATGTATAATTTTTCAGTAGGTTGTTCACTTAATATGGTTCCCTCTGGTTTTTTAAAACTAGCTAGGCATTTATTTATCTCTTGAATTGTCTAACCCTTTCTACCATGGTTTCCCCATTTAAAGTGCCCCCATTTTTCCCATTTCTCCCTTAATAATACCCTTCTCCTATGGACCCACTTCTCCTGAGCTCCTTCTTTCCCTTTATCCCCAAGATTCCTTGAATAACCCTTTGTCCCCCCTCCCCTTAAAATAACCCCATTTTTATCTTTATCTCCCTTATTAAGGCCTGTTTCCTACTGTTCTCTTTCAGATTCTTTCTTTTCCTTTACCTTCCTGGTTCCTTTTCACTATCCTGGTTCCTGTAGTTATGTCTGGATTCATACTCACTTGTAAGCATTTGGTGCTAGGATCCACATATGAGGGAGAACATATGTAATATTTTTTTCTGAGTCTGTGTTACTTCACTTAGTATAGCAGTTTGTAGTTCCATCCATTTACCTGCAAATTTCATGATTTCATCTTTCTGTACTGCTGAGTAAAACTCCATCGTATAAATGAACCACATTTTCATTATCCACTTGTCAATTGAGGGACACTTAGGTTGCTTGCATCTCTTGTGAAAAAAGCAGCAACACACATGGATGTACAAGTGTCTCTGCAATAGGAACAGTTCTTTGGGTATATGCCAAGGAGTGGTATAACTGGGTCAAATGGTAGGTTCATTTGTAGTTTTTTAAAGAGTCCTCTATACTGCTTTCCATAGGGGTTAAACAAGTTTGCAATCCCATCAACAGTGGATGAGCGTGCCTCTTTCTCCGCATCCTTTCCAACATTTGGTATCATTTGTTCTCTTGATCTTAGCCAGTCTGACTGGGGCAAGATGAAATCTTAAAATGGTTTTAATTTGCATTTCCCTAATTACTAATGATGTTAAACACCTTTTAAATGCTTCTTAGCCATCTATATTTCTTCTTTTGAGAACTCTCTATTTAGCTCCTGTCTTTGTTTCTTCATTGTTGTGACAAAATACTCTGACCAATACCAACTTGGGGAGGAAACGGTTTATTTAGCTTACATATCCCAGGTCACAGTTCATCCGGGAGCCCAAGGTAGGAACTCAGGGCAGGAACCTGGAAGCAGGAGCTGGAGCACAGGCCATGGAGGATTGCTGCTTACTGGCTTGCTCCCCTGGCCCCTGCTCCTGCTCAGCCTGCTTTCTTATGCAACACAGGCCCACCTGCCCAGGGGTGGCACCACCCACAGTGGGCTAGGCCCTCCCACATCACTCATCAAGAAGACGTCCCTCAGACATGACCATAGGCTAGTCCACTAGAGGAGGTTCTCCAATTGAGGTTCCTTCAACCCAGGTGTGTCAAGTTGACACTAAAGCTATTCAGCACAGCTCCTTAGCCCATCTTTTAATTGGGTTACTTCTTTCTTGATTCTTTGTTTTATGAGTTCATTATATATTCTGGATATTATATATTCTGGCAAAGATTTTCTCCCATTCTGTGGAGTTTCTCTTCATTTCCTTGGTTGCTTCTTTTGATGTAGAGTAGCTTTTTAGTTTAATGAGGTCCCATTTGTTGATTCTTGACCTTGTTTCCTGAGCAATTGATGTCCAGTTTAGAAAATCCTTTTCTACACCTGTATCTTGTAAGTTATTACCAATGTTTTCTTCTAACAGTTTCATAGTTTTGGGCTTCACATTGAGATCTTTGATCCATTTGGAGTTGACTTTTGTGCAAGGTGAAAGATAGGGGTTTAGTTTCATTCTTCTACAGGTAGAGATCCAGTTTTGCCAGCACCATTTGCTGAATGTGCTGTCTTTCCTCCAGTGAATGTTCTTGGCCCCTTTGTCTAATAATCAGGTGGGCCGAAATTGAATGTACTCATATATGGGTCTTCAGTTTTGTTCCATTGATCTATGGGTCTATTTTTGTGCCAGTACCATGTTGTTTTTATGACTATAGCTCTGTAATACAGCTTAAAATCTGGTATA
>NW_008328331.1:1005098-1007066 GCF_000622305.1 Nannospalax galili
AGGATTTTTTTTTCCAATTCTGTGAAAAATGTCATGGGGATTTTGATTGGCATTGCATTGATTCTATAAATGACTTTTGGTAGGATGGTCCTTTTCACAATATTAATTGTTCTAATTGCTGATCATGGGAGGTCCTTCTGTCTTCTGATGTCTTCCTCTGTCTCTTTCTTTAAAGATTGAATTTTCATTGTAGAGGTCTTTAAATGTCTTTGGTCAGGTTTATTCTGAAAAAAATTTTTTTTGCAGCTATTGTGAAAGGGAGTGTTTCCATGAACTCTTTCTCTGATTGCTTGTTGGTATATAGAAAGGCTACAGACTTTTGTAGATTAATTTTGTAACCTGCCACTTTACTGAACGTGTTAATAATTTCTAGGAATTTTCTGGTGGAATTTTTGGCATCTCAGGTATAATATATTATCTGCAAAAAGAGATAATTTGATCTCTTTTCAAATTTTTACTCATTTAATTTTCTTCTCTTGTCTTATTGCTCTTGCAAGAGTTTCAAGTACTATGTTAAAAAGGAGTGGAGATAGTGAACAGCCTTGCCTGGTTCCTGATTTTGATGGGAATGCTTCCAGTTTTTCTCCATTTAGAATGATGTTGACTGTGGGTTTGTTGTATATGGCTTTAATTATGTTGAGGTATGTTCCCTCCAGTCCAATTCCGTCTAGGACTTTGAACATAAATGCATGTTGAATTTTGTCAAAGGCCTTCTCTGCATCTATTGAGATGACCATGTGGTTCTTGTCTTTGAGTCCATTTATATGATTTATGACGTTTATTGACTTACATGTATTGAACTATCCCTGCATCCCTGGAATAAAGCCAACTTGATCATAGTTAGTGGATGATCTTTTTAATGTGTGTCTGTATGCAGTTTGCAAGTATTTTGTTGAGAATTTTTGCACCTATGTTCATTAAGGATATTGGTCTATAGTTTTCTTTTTTGGTTCTGTCTTTACCTGGCTTTGGATTAGAGTAATGCTGGCTTCCTAGAAGGAATCTGGGAGTTGTCCTTCTATCTTTTTTAATAATTTAAGAAGTATTGGTCTTTGAATGCCTGGTAGAATTCTGCTGTGTGCCTGCTGAAAAGAAACATTTCATTATTAGACTGATTTCATATCTTGTAAGGAAACAGCATTAGACATATCCCTGTAAGAGCTCCGAGTCTAGCTTACCCACATATAGTACATGGCTGTACTTACCTTATAGGAATCTGTGTTACCTTGAGAAGTCATGCAACCCACCTGTTCTTCTAGTCCTGCTATATAAAATCAGGATAATAACAGTACCTAAACATTCTATGGTACGTATTACAATTTTTAGAGGAGAACCATCATAGATACAGTTTACTAAATTTTGTTGATTTGGCGGTGCTTTCTCTTTCTTTTGGTTAACTGGGCTAGTGGTCTGTCAATCTTGTTTATCTTTTCAAAGAACCACCTCTTGGATTCATTGATTCTTTGTATTGTTTTCTTTGTTTCTATTTTGTGGTCACCACCAGTGGCGGCCAGTCCTCCGTTCTTGTGGGTGCCCCTCCTTTGTTCTCACAGGCGTCGAGGCTGCTCCTCCGCTCACCCTGGGCTGAGGCTGCTCTTCTGCTCACCTGGTGCTGAGGCAGCTCTTCTGCTTGCCCTGTGCTGCCTCCTGTCATCGCTGCTTCTGCCCCGTCCTGGACCCCAGGGCTGGTGAGGAGACTATGTCAGTGGAGCTGCATTCAGACACAGGAGACCAGGTTCAGTGACACAGGTCTGCTTTATTGAAGGAAGGCACAAGCTTGTATAGTGGTCGTGGTCCAATCACAGCACAGCAAGTAGGATACCTTATTAGCATAACAGGTTTAGCGTCCTATTAGCATAACAGACAGACTTAACATCCTGTCACAGAATAGCAGGTAGGATGCCTCATTAGCATAATGGGTTTCAGATTACAGAGCCTGGATTCCTGGAAACCATGTGACCCTGACAG
>NW_008328331.1:1007396-1009330 GCF_000622305.1 Nannospalax galili
TTCTTGTGCCTCCAGAGGTCGGCCGTTGCCTCGGGCCTGCTGTATGGCTGTCAATAAGACTTTCACCCTAGGTTCAAGCCTGTCTCCCACACTATTTCATTAATTTCTGTTTTGATTTTTGTTACTTCTTCTTGTATGCTGGGTTTGGACTTCATTTGCTGTTGCTTTTCAGGTGTCTTGAGTTACAATGTTAAGTCATTTATTTGTGTTCTTTCCAATTTTTTATTGTAGGCACTTAGAGCTATAAACTTCCCTCCAAGGACTGCTTTCAACGTGTCCTAGAGGTTTTGTTGTGTTGTATTGTCCTTTTCATTTAGTTCCAGGAATACTTTTATTTCTTTCTTAATTTCTCCTTTGACCCATTCATCATTCAGGAGTGTGTTGTTTAATCTCCATGTGTTCATGTAGTTACTAGGGTTTCTTCTGGTGTTGATTTTAAGATTTATTGCATTGTGGTCTGATAGAATGCATGGAATTATTTCAGTCTTTTTGTATTTGTTGGGGTTTGTTTTGTGCTCCAGTATATGGTCGATTTTGGAGAAAGTTCCATGGGGCACTGAATATAAAGTGTATTCTTTGGTGCTCGGGTGGAATAATCGGTAGATATGTTAGGTCCATTTGATATATGGTATTGTTTAATTCAGATGTCTCTCTGCTAATTCTCTGTCCTGTTGATCTATCTAATGGAGGCAATGGGGTATTGAAGTCCCCCACTATTAATGAGTTTGGATTAATCTGGGTCTTAAAGTTCTGTGGTACTGATTTTATGAAGTTGGGTGCACTAAAGTTTGGTGAATATATGTTCATGATTGTAATATCTTCTGGGTCAATTGCTCTTTTGATCAGAATGAAGTGGCCCTCTTTATCTCTTCTGATTAGTTTTAGTTTAAAGTCTATTTTGTGAGATATTAGGATTGCAACGCCTCCTTTTTTCTTAGTACCATTTGCTTGGTATATTTTTTCCCATTGTTTCACCTTAAAGTAGTGTCTGTCCTTGAAAGTGAGATGAGTTTCTTGCAGACAACAAAAAGATGGGTTTTGTTTCTTTTTTTCTCTCTTTTTTTTTTTTTTTCTGTCATTTGAGACAGGGTCTCCCTGTAACCCCAGCTGTCCTGGAACTCACTATGTAGTTCAGGCTGGCCTTGAACTCATAGAAATCTGCCTGCCTCTGCCTCCTGAGTGCTGGGATTAAAGGCGTGCACCACCACGAGCAGCTGTTTTGTTTCTTAATCCTTTCAACTAGTCTGTGTCTTTTGGCTGGGGAGTTCAGCCCATTGATATTTAAAGTTATTAATGAAAGATGAGTATTGAATCCTGTCATTTTTAATTCTGTTTACATTCTTGGTGTAGCTGTAGTTACACCTTAAGTTTCTTTCCGTAACCCCTTGGGTATAGTTGTTCCTTTCTTCAGCTCTTTGTATTGCTTCAAGAACTCTCTGAAGGACTGGTTTTGTGGACATGAATTCTTTCAGCCTATTTATGTCATGGAAGATTTTTCTTTCCCCTTCAACTACAATAGACATTTTGGCTAGGGAAAGTAATCTGAGTTCATGTCTGTGGTCATTTAGAACTGGGAATAGTTTGGTCCAGGGTCTTCTGCACTGAAAACTCAGCTGTAATTCTGGTGGGTTTTCATTTATATGTGACTTGGTTTTCTTTTGCAGCTTTCAGTATTCTCTCTTTGTTCTTTGCATTTAGTGTTTTTATTATGATGTGCCATAGAAAGTTTCTTTTCTGGTCCTGTCTATTTGGTGTTCTATATGCTTCTTGTATTTGCATGGGAAGGTCTTTCTTTAATATTGGGAAATTTTCTTCCACAATCCTGTTGAAAATATGCTCCATACCATTTTCCTGAGATTCTTCTCCTTCCTGTATGCCTATGATTTGTAAGTTTGGTCTTTTTATGGTGTCACACAATTCCTGCATATTCCATT
>NW_008328331.1:1009392-1047382 GCF_000622305.1 Nannospalax galili
TTCAAGGCCAGCCTGGTCTACATAGTGAGTTCCAGGACAGCTGGGGTTACAGGGAGACCCTGCTTCAAAAAGACAAAAAAAAAAAAAATTTTTTTCGTAATCTTTGCTTGAGTGGTCTAATTCGTCCACTTTTGTAGATTCTAGTTCTTGTGTGAGACTCAAGCCTTCCTTTGTTGAGTTTAGGTCTACTTCTTTTTGTAAAGTTTATGCTCCTTTGTGATTTACTTGTTGGGCATGAAAAACTGGTTGGTCTAAGCTTCAGGTTCTCTCTTGATTTTTTTTTTTTTTTTTTTTTTTTTTTTTTTTGGTCTTTTTGAGACAAGGTCTCCCTGTACCCACAGCTGGCCTGGATTCCCTAATGGATATTAAGCTGGTCTCCAACTCACAGAGATCAGCCTGCCTCTGCCTCCCGAGTGCTGGGATTAAAGGCATGCCATGCCCGGCTTTCTTTTGATTTTTATATTGGAGTTGCCAAGTTGCTTTAGTCTTGCTGCTCAAGAGTTCCCACAGAGGCCCAAGTTGGATGAGGAACAGATGCTCTCAGGCTTTCTCCTAACATCTAGATCCCTCCAGGAAAGATGCTTGCCTCAGGAATTTGAGGGCTGGGCTGGCCTGGGAGCGGGGCCCAGGAAAGATGCTGATCCCCAGGGGTGCAAAGGGGGAGGTAGGGGTGAAAAGAGGCCCACGGTCTCCTGGAGACTACAGGGAGGAATTGGGTTGGTCGGCCACAAAGGATCAGGAAGCAGCGGGGATTCTGGGCTAAGAGGTCAGTCCATAGGTCTGGGGTATCACAACAAAAGATGGGCCAGTGCCCCTGATAGGAGGAGAGATGGGGTGGGGAAGCTGGGAGGGTGAATGAAGCTGGGGGAGTCAAGGTGCAGTGGGCACAGCCAAACTTACCCAAGCAAGCTGCTGGCTCCAGGAAGCTGTGGGGCTGGGCTGCCCAGAGATGCAAAGGGAGGTGGGGACTAAAGGGAGGAAATGGTTTGGTCTGGATGCAAAGGATCAGCAAGCAGTGGAGAGTTTGGGCTAAGAGGTCAGTCCAGAGGTCTGGGGTGCCAAGAGAGGAAATGTGCCAGTCTCCCTGCTACAAGGAGAGATGTGAGTCAAGGCTCAGTGGGCACAGCAGCCGAACTTACTCAGGCAAGCTGCTGGCTCCAGGCTCATTTTTTTTTTTTTAAAAGGAAATTTGGTTTTCTTTTCTTTTTTTTTTTAGCCATTATTCATTTGGATATTGTCTTAGTTATTTCTCCATTGCTGTGACAAAACACTGACCACTACCAACTTGGGGAGGAAAGGGTTTATTTGTCTTACATCTCCCAAGTCACAGTTCATCGGGGAGCCCAAGGTAGGAACTCAGGGCAGAAACCTGCAGTCAGGAGCTAAAGCACAGGCCAAGGAGTATCACTGCTTACTGACTTGCTCCCCTGGCCCCTGCTCAGCCTGCTTTCTTATGCAACACGGGCCCACCTGCCCAGGGGTGGCATCACCCACAGTGGGCTGGGCCCACATCACTCAACAATCAAGAAGGTGCCCCATGGACATGGCCACAGGCCAGTCCAATGAAGGCAATTTTCCAATTGAGGCTCCCTCAACCCAGGTGTGTGAAGTTGACACTAAAGCTATCCAGCACAGATATATTTTCTGTTCTTTCCTCCTTGTGTTCCTGTTATATTGTTATATTCCTGTTATATATATATATATTGCCATACTTAATTGTACATACTTAATTGAACAATATGAGTTTGAACTGTGTGGATCCACTTATATGCAGATTTGGGGGCAAAATTTGTAACAACTTAAAAATTCACTCATCATGTTAGTCTAAAAATAAAACGTGAGCTGAATGTGATTGCTCACACCTTTAATCCCAGCAGAGGCAGAGGCAGGCGGATGGATCTCTATGACTTTGAGGCCAGCCTGATCTACATAGTCCGTTCCAGGCCAGCTGGGGCTACAGGGAGACCGCTGTCTCAAAAAGACCCCCCCCCCAAAAATCAAAACTAAGAAAATCATGTCATAAATTCATAAAACATGCATACATATATTTTGTAATTAATATTACCACAAACTACACACATCTGTTATCAAAGTTAAAATGTATCAAAACTTAAACGCTCAAAAAGCATACATGGACAGGCAAGATGACTTGATTAGTAAAGGCATTTGCCACCAAGGATGATGACCTGAATTCAGTCACCTGGACCCACCTGGACCCACATGGTGGAAGGAGAGAACTGACTCCCACAAGTTGTCCTCTGACCCACACCCATATGCCCACACATACACTTAAGTAAATAAATGTAATACATTTTTTAAAAAGCATACATTGAGCACCAGGCGTGGTGGCACATGCCTTTAATCCCAGCACTTGGGAGGCAGAGGCAGGAAAATCTTTGTGAGTTGGGGGCCAGTTTGGTTTAAATAGGGGGTTCCAGGACAGCTGGGACTAAAAGGAGACCCTGTCCCAAAAAAAAAAAAAAAAAAAAAAAAAAAAAAAAAAAAAAGCACACCTTGGTGTTATTTACAGTTAAGAGAAATATAATTAAATGTAAAGTTTCAGTAATACAGCACAACTGCATAAAATTACCTAGTACATATAGAATTATTACAGTAATTTCATAGCTACCTCTTGTTGCTATTGTGCTATTTCAGTGTTACAAGTATCCCCTTAAAATGCCTTGTTATTCTAATCAACAGTTTGTCTCTCCAATAAATGTGTATCATGGTGCTAAGAACACACTTCAGAGAAAGAATAGTTTCCTTAGTAAATGGTGCTGGAAAGCTAAACATAATATGAAAAAAGTAGTCAAATGAATCAAGGACCCTAAACCAAACACTTGAAGGCATTGTATAGGCAAAGATTTCTTTAGTGAGAGGTGTCCTCTGTACCAAAGCTAGTGGGAGATTAATTAATATATTACTCAGCTGTCACCTCCAAAAATAGTCATTTTTGTCTGCATTTTGTAGTGTTGGGGATCGAACCCACAGCCTTACACACACTATACCATTGAGCTGCCTCCCCATCCCCAGTCTTTCAAAATTCGTGATTTACATCCAACTGAAAGCAAGCAAAGCTAGAGTGTTTATTTAGCTTTTCCCTCAGTTATAATGTTTCTTCTTGTATTATAATCACCTACCTCTATTCTTTGGTCTTATAAAATGTGAGAGTGGAAAGGCATTGAACTAAACTGCTGATTCTGCATGTTTGTGGTAAATGGGGAGTTTTTCACCTATTCATTTAATCCAAGGTCAAACCATCAGCCTCTTTAATATCTATTCTACTTCACCTCCATCCTGACAGATATAAGTATATAATTTGAGAGCATAAACATACTCTGTGTCAACTTTCTGTCTTCCGTTTTTTAGCCTTACATTTTAATTTCCAGTTCTTGGTTTCTACTTTTTCAATGTCCTCAAGAGGTGTGAGTTGCAATTTATATAGTCTACAACTATCCAGAGCTCTGAATACTAGACATTGATGTGAAGATTCACAGATGTGAAACTATATTTAGAATTTTTACTACAAATACTTCATAAAAGCTAGGTGTGATGGCACATACCTTTAAGCCAAGCGCTGGAGGCAGAGGTAGGCAGATCTCTGTCAGTGTGAGGCCAGCCAGGTCTGCCAGTATATAGTGACGCCCTGTCTCATAAAATCAAGTACTTTATCATTTTTATTTACCTTTTAATTTATTTCTTCTGTGTGTATGTGGGCCACTGTGTGTGTGGAGATGAGGACAACTTGTGGGAGTCAGTTCCCTACCACTGTGTGAATCCCAGGGATGGAACTCTGGTTGGCAGGCCTAGTGTCAGATGCCTTTACCTGCTGAGCCATCTCACTAGCCCTTTTTTTTTTTTTTTTTTTTTTTTTTGAGGCAGTGTCTCACTGTGTAGTTGAGGCTAACCTGGAACTTGCTATGCAGCCAAGGCTGTGTGACCTTGAAATTACTTTGTAGATGAAGCTGGCCTTGAACTCATGGTACTCCTGTCTCAGCCTAATGAGGGCTGAGATTACAGGCAAGTGCTACCATGCCTGGCTCTTTTTGTTGTGGCAGGGCACACATGCTATAGTGTGTGTAGAGGTCAGAAGACAACTTTCAGAGTATGGTCTCTGTCCTTCTACCATGGGGTCCCAGGGATCAAACTCAGATTGTCAAAACTTGGTGAAAAGTGTCTTCACATGCTGACTGATCCATCTCATTGGTTCACTAAAATAGTCTCTTTTTCTTGTGGTCTTTTTGAGACAGGGTGTCCCTGTAGCCCTAGCTGGCCTGGAACTTGCTATATAAACCAGGCTGGCCTCCACCTGCCTCTGCTTCCTGAGTGCTGGGTTTTTTTTTGTTTTTGTTTTTTTTTTGAGAGAAGGTCTTACTATATAGCCCTCAAATTGACAAGAGATCCTTCCACCTCTGCTTCCTGAATGCTAGCGTCCTCTAAAATATTCTTAATGGAATTATTATATTGAATTTTCTAATTTAAAAAACATAAAAATGTGTCTCCTTATAATCACACTTCCATATAGGAACACTGTGAACATAATGCAATACCTCGAAAACTTTTTATTATAGCTCCCACAGGAGCCTGTGGTGTTGTATTGGCACTACCAGCAGGAGCAACAAGTTCCAGGGCTGTCCTCTTCACTGTGGGGTCTCCTCCACACAGTGCCACGGCCCCTACTTGTACCCAAATGGTCCTTCGAACAAGAACCACCTCAGGTGAGAAACATTTGTCTCTATATTTGTCATAGTGCATGAAGAAATAGTTATGTAGGTGTAATATTTCTTAGTTTATATATTAAAGTCTTATTTTTAGTAAATCTAATAAAGTATTTGAAAATATGTTTTTGGAAATGGATTTTATTTATTGTGGTGCTGGGGACTGAACCCAAGGATCCTCCTACATCCACCTTCCAAGTGTTAGGAATATAGATGTGCCATCATTCCTGCTCCCTCAACCCTTTTTTACTTTTATTTTGAGACAAGGTCTTGCCAAGTCTCCCAGGATGGCCTTGAACCTCCTATATAGTCCAGACTGGCTTCAAAGTTGAGATCCTCTTGCCTCTGTTTCCCAAGTAACTAGTATTATAGTATATGCCACCAGGCCTGGCTTAAATTTTATGTACTTTAGGTCCCAGTGTTTACACTTAATCTTATAATTTTTTAAAATCATCCATACTCTGGTTACTAATACCAAATATTAAGAAAGTAGAGTCAACCACTGGTTGAGAACACTGACTGCTCTTGCTGAAGACCCGGGTTCGGATCCCAGCACCCACATGGCAGCTAACAACTGTCCATAACTCCAGTTCCAGGGGATCCAATGGCCTCTTCTGTCCTCCACAGGCGGTGCACGACACGGGTGCACTTACTTATATGCAGGCATAACACTCATACACATAAAATTTAAAGTATAAGGCTCAAGAGTTGATGAGGTTTAGGGGGGGTCTATACCTAATGCTACTTTAGAAAGTTACATGTCAAGACTTAGGAAGAACTGTAAAAATGCTTATATTTGCACTATGGAAATTCCATTTGTATTTTTTTTTTGTCTTTTTTTTTTTTTCCGGAGCTGAGACCTGAACCCAGGGCTTTGCGCTTGCTAGGCAAGCGCTCTACCACTGAGCTAAATCCCCCAACCCCAGTCCATTTGTATTTATAAGTACTACTTTGGTACTTGAAGAAGAAAAACATTTGTGCATTTCATTTTAGTGATAATTTGTTTCACAAAAAAAATCAGAAATGGTATAAATGACTCCAGATACACATTGTATATGTAAAGGTAGTGAACTACCATACTTCAGTTCAGGTTTTATACTTATGAATCCTGTGGAACAATAAAGAGAATTATACATGATATAAATGTGTTTAAAACAGAATGTGGGAAAACTGGCAATGATTAGATAAATAGATAGATGATAGATAGATAGATGATGGATAGATAGATGATGATAGATAGATAGATAGATAGATAGATAGATAGATAGATAGATAGATAGACGATAGATAGGATGCAAAGTCATATATTCAAGTAGGATAGGGACCAGGGATTTTTCTTTGAACTTCTTTATTACCTTGGTTGTGTTCAGTAAGTAAGAGGAGTGGGTGTGAAGGCCTTCCTGACTAACTTTGGACTTCTGCTATGTTCCTTTGCAGTGGGGTCTAGCAGCTCGGGGGGCTCCTTGTGCTCTGCAAGTGGCCGAGTATGTGTGGGCTCCCCACCTGGGCCAGGGTTGGGCTCTTCCCCGCCAGGAGCAGAGGCCGCTCCCAGCCTGAGATACGTGCCTTATGGTGCTTCACCACCCAGCCTGGAGGGGCTCATTACTTTTGAAGCCCCTGAACTACCAGAGGAGACACTGATGGAGGTAGGGAGGAGATTTCAGTGCCGTGTTCATTAATGTGACCTGATAGGCATATTCTAGTGAGGATGCGAGAACTAACTACATTGAATAGTTCTGAAGTTACAGGTTCTATTTCACTTTTTCATTTTGAGAAAAGTCACTTGCATATTTTCATAAATATGTGGCATAACTATTTTGTGACACTCTTCCTTAGCAACTTCTGTTTCATAGGAAGTGATACATAAGCATTGTTTTTGTTTTGGTTTTTTGTTTTTATTTTTGTCTTTTTGAGACAGGGTCTATAGTCCCAGGTGGCCTGCAACTCACTATGTAGGCCAGGCTGGCCTTGAACTCACAGAGATCCCACCTGCCTCTGCTTCCTGAGTGCCTGAATTAAAGATGTGCACTACCACGCCCAGCTCCATTTGTTAACTTTTTAAATTTAAAGTTTATTTACTATTTGTAGGATTTATTTCCCCCCATTTGAAAGAGAGTCTCACCTGTGTAGCCCAGACTGGCTTTGAATTCAAAATCCTTCCTCTTTAGCTCCCCTAGTACCTGGATTATAGTTGTGCACCATTTGTGCCCAACTTTATTTGCAGATTTTTTTTTTCATCTTTTTGAGACAGAGTCTCCCTATAGTCTCAGCTGGTCTGGAACTCACTCTGTAGACCAGGCTGGCCTCAATTTCACAGAGATCTTACTGCCTCTGCCTCCCAAGTGCTGGAATTAAAGGCATGTGCCACCACACCTCACATTATTTGTAGGATTTTTAAGCTATAATTTCCCCCCTAAAAATATAACTTTTATATTCTCAATATTTTCTTTCCCTTACTAGCTAAAATAATGCATTTAAACCTAGATCTTAAAATAATGCAAGCCAGGCATGGTGGTGTTCATCTTTACTTCCTGCACTCAGGAGATAGAAGCAGGCAGATCTCTGTGAGTTCCAGGACAGGCTGGTCTACATAGCAAATTCCAGGCCAGTCAGGGCTACATACTAAGGCCCTGTCTTAAAAATAAACTACCTACCTACCTACCTACCTACCTACCTACCTACCTACCTAAACAACTAACTAAATAAATAATAAGTAAATAAAAATAATGCCAGACATGGTGGTCACATACCTGTAATTCTAGTACTTGGGAGGCTGAGGCCACAGGATCACAACTTTGAGGTCAGCCTAGGGTACCTTGTAAGATCCTATCTCAATAAGAATAATAAGATGGGGGCTGGAGAGATGGCTCAGCGGTTAAGAGCACTAGTTGCTCTTGCCAAAGACCAAGGTTCAGATCCTAGCACCCATATGGTGGCTAAGAACCATCTGTACCTCCAGTTCTGGGGGATCTGACACCCTCTTCTCTCATCCACAGTCATCACATGACATGGGTGTGATGCACTTACATACATGTAGGCATAACACTCATACACATAAAATTAAAATGAATTTTAAAAAAGAACAAGATAGCCGGGCATGGTGGCACATGCCTTTCATCCCAGCACTCAGGAGGCAGAGGCAGGCGGATCTCTGTGAGTTCAAGGCCAGCCTGGTCCACATAGTGAGTTCCAGGACAGCTGGGGCTACAGGGAGACCCTGTCTCAAAAAGATCACAAAAAAAAGAACAAAATAATAATAGTAACAGTAAATCACAATACCCACTCTAGTCATTAATACAGAAATATACCTGGTAAGCAGACTGGATGCTCACATTTACATATCAGAATTTTATCTCTGTGGATCCAGTTCTACAGGAAAAACTACATTATATGTAATCTAGAACCAGAGGTTGTTTAATGATTTTGGAGCTGTGCCTCTCAATCCTCACTCCCAAAATGAGGGTAACTCTCAATGTATTGGTGAATAGAGTCTAATATATTTTGTCACAGAGCAGAGAGACTGTCAAAAATTCAGTGTTTTATTCTCCTGTCTCTGTGAAAATGATTCTCATCTTTTAACCATAAAAGGAGAGAAACTTAGGTGTTTGGAGTCAGTAAAGTACCTACGATACAAGCACAGGAACCTGATTCAGGTCCCCCAAACCCATGTAAAACACCAGGCATGGTATGCCTGTAACCATGGTTTTGACAGGGTTGGGGAGGTCAGGCAAATGGATTCAGGTTCAATGAGGGACCCTGCCTCAAAACAAGATGGGGGGCTAGAGAGATGGCTCCAAGGTTAAGAGTACTTGGCAACACATTGATGAGGACCCAAGTTCAGATGCCAGTACCCATATAACAAGCCAGGCATTCCATGCATGCCTGTAACTCTAGCTCCAAAGGAGCTGATTTCTAGCCTAGTTGAGAAAACAGAATAGGCAAAGTGATAGTGGAGGATACCTGACATCATCTTCTGGCTCTACAAATAAGCACAGGCATGTACACACACACACACACACACAAGTGTGAGAGAGACTTTTAGTCTTACTTGAGATTTCATAACTATAACTAAAGAAGAAAATTAGTTTTAGAATACTTGTTTTGAAAGGACATCCTTTAGGATGGCTCTCTATACTCTCATCTGTAACTATGTATAATATATCAGAGCTTTATTGCGAATCACTATTAACTAAACACCAGAAATTTAAAAATCTCTACCATTATAGTAAGCAGTAACATTCATTGAACTTTGAAGAAATGTGATTTAATTGCTCTACTCAGTGGCAACAACTGTAATCCCAGCTACTTTGGAGACTGAGGTAGGAAGATAAGGAGTTCGAGGCCCACCTGGGATACATAGTGTGAGACCTTGTCTCAAGAAAAACAAACCATTCTATTTAGTGTAAGAGTATCCATGTAATCTTTAAGTTTTTAAAAAATATTGTATGTATGATGTGTGAATGTAGCCACCACATATGTGGCTTGTGGAGGTCAGAGGACAACTTTTGGGGGTTGGTTCTGGATTCTCTTGAGGCAGGATTTCCCTTGTTTCTGCTGCACCGTGTACTCCAGGCTAGCTGGTGCATGTATTTCAGGCGGGTTCTCCTGTGTTCACCTCCTATCTCACCAGAGGAGTGTTGAGATTTCAGGTGCCCACCATTCTATCTGGTGTTTTGTTTTGTTTTGTTTTGTTTTGTTGAGTCAAGGTTTCCCTGTAGCCCCAGCTGACCTGGCACTTACTGTGTAGACCAGGCTGGTCTTGAACTCACAGAGATCCACCTGCCTCTGCCTGTGCTGGGATTAAAGGCATGTGTCACCACACCTGGCAAGTGCTTTTACTCACCCACTGAGCCATCTTGCCTGTCCTTATAAACTTATGTTTATTATGTCATGTTTTTGTTTTGGACGTGCTCAAATTTCCTATTTTTTGTTTTTTGGTTTTTTTTTTCTAGTAAAAGCACAGTGACCTCCTCTGTTTGGAGCTTACTTAAATGGGTGTTCTGATACCTACATGCAAACATACCTACTTACTGTATTTGTTTTGATTGGTGTTTATTTATTTATTTATTTTTTGGTCTTTTTGAGACAGGATCTCCCTGTAGCCCTAGCTGGCCTGGATTCACTATGGAGACCAGGCTGGCCTCGAACTCACAGAGATCCACCTGCCTCTGCCTCCCGAGTGCTGGGATTAAAGGTGTGTGCCACCACACCCGGCGGATTGGTGTTTATTTTATAACAGCTCTCTGAAATTTAAAAAAGCTAAGTTTTCTTTAATCAGTCTGACAGGCTTAAGTATGGGAAAACTTTATGTGCAGAATGTATATAGAAATCCTTAATCTAAAATGTTATAAAACACATTGCTTTTGCTTCAGCGAGAACACACAGATACCTTACGCCATCTGAACGTGATGCTAATGTTTACTGAGTGTGTGCTGGACCTGACAGCGGTGCGGGGTGGGAACCCTGAGCTGTGCACATCTGCTGTGTCCTTGTATCAGATTCAGGAGAGCATAGTTGTGGACCAGATCAGCCAGCTAAGCAAAGACTGGGGGTAGGTGCTTCCTCTGCCATTTATCTCTAGCTTCTTCATGCTTTCTGGAAATGTGGATTGAATGTAGATTGTTGTCCACCAGAAGTCATATCTCATAAAAAGTTGCAAGGCGGTTAAGAGCACTGTCTGCTCTTCCAGAGGACTTAATTTTGGTTCCCAGCAACCACATGGTGGCTTACAGCCATCCATAACTCCAGTTCCAGGGCATCGGATGCCCTCATCTGGCCTTCGCAAGCATTATGTGCACATGAAACATTCATGTGCCCAAAAAACAGACACCTAAAAATACCTAAAAAAGTAAAAAGTTTTTTTCGCTTCAAGAAAATCTACACTGTTTCATTGTGTAAGGTGATGCTATATGAGCCTAGTTTATTGTGCAACCTTAACACTGCCTTTCCCTGAAAATTATACCTTTGAAGGTACTTGATGGCCAAAGGTATTATATTTTTGTCTCAGTGTTTCTACTGTAACCAAAGTTCACACATGTTTCTTTATACTTTGCCTTCTCCCTTCAGGAGTTAGAGGTGTATTCAAAAGTCAAGGAGTCAGACAGGGTGTTGAATACCCAGTACTTGGGATCCTGAATCAGGAGGATTATGCATTTGAGGCCTGCCTGAGTTACATAGGAAAATCTTGTCTCAGGAAAAATAATGCAGATGCTATCTCCTAGAAAGGCTGTTTGGATGGTGGCCTGATGCATAGCATACCAAATCTCATGGGTTGGTTCTCAAGTAATGCTCTGCTCCTATCTTCCGGTGCAGGCGGGTGGAGCAGCTGGTGTTATACATGAAAGCAGCACAGCTGCTGGCAGCTTCCCTGCATCTTGCCAAAGCTCAGATCAAGTCTGGGAAGCTGAGCCCGTCCACGGCTGTGAAACAAGGTACAGAAGCATATGGTAGTGTGTGACTCCAAGGGCATTGGGAGTCAGGACTTCCTGTCCCACCAAGAGAGTCAGTCTCTGATGAGGAATTACTGTGTTAATTCAGTGTTCTTAGCATAAAAAAAATGATGACATTTTGTTTTTCATTGTTTACTTGTTATAGAGAAAAATCAGAAGGACTTTAGTCTGTCTTTTTGTACTGAAAGATCATAGAACCTGATTTCTAAACTTTTTGTTCAGTGACCATAGAGTGTCTCTTTCCTTCTGTCAGCATTGAAAAGATACGTTACTATGTTATTTCTGGAAGAAAATTAAAATTAATTCCAATTTCAACTTTGTTTCAGTTGTCAAAAATCTGAATGAACGATATAAATTCTGTATCACCATGTGCAAGAAACTTACAGAAAAACTGAATCGATTCTTCTCTGATAAACAGAGATTTATTGATGAAATCAACAGTGTTACTGCAGAGAAACTCATCTATAATTGTGCTGTGGAAATGGTAAACCATCTTAAGGCTTAATATATTTTTAAAATATTTTATTTATTATTTTTGAGTGTATTGCCTGCATGTAGGTAAGTGTACCCATTAAGGCTTAAGACAGGGTCTCCCTGTAGCCCCAGCTGTCCTGGAACTATGTAGACCAGGCTGGCCTTGAACTCCCGAGTGCTGGGATTAAAGGCGTGCACCACCACGCATGGCCCAAGGCTTAATACTTTATAGCACTACAGTACTTCTCTATGAATGCTTTTATGATTAAACACCTATTTGAAATTCTCTGTCCCTTAAGAATAGTGTATATCCTACCCCCTCTCAAGTCCCAAGTATTATGATTAACTCCACTAACAAAACAATTGGAATTAGTCAATATTTAAGGCGTCCTTAATGTAATGTAACAATCACTGCGATTTATAAATCTGATTGCTACATTTGATATATTTTATTATCTCTCCTTTTAAACTTAGCTTAATTTCATGATCTCATCTTTTATAGTTTATATCTAAAAGTTGGGTGAATATGTTTCTGCCTTTTTCTGCTATATACGAAATTTTGACTTGATAAAACTTAGAAAAATAGTGCTTTGTAATTCACAAAAATTCATGTGCTTGAGTTCTACTTACTGACTTTATTGAAATATAGACACTAAGGAAAAGCTTCTTTTCCAATTGTCTGGCTAGTATATTGAAATTTTGTTGTCTGTGCCTACTGGGAGAAAATAGCTTGAAGAATATGCAAAAATAGGACCTATTAATATCTAGATAGAGAAAATTTATTTATTGACTAATGTTATTTTACCACATTAATATATCTCTCCCTAAATTGCAGTAGTACTGTTACACCTTTGGTCTTACTTTTTTTTTGAGGGGGGGGCGGTCTTTTTGAGACGGGGTCTCCCTTGTAGCCCCAGCTGTCCTGGAACTCACTATGTAGACCAGGCTGGCCTCGAACTCACAGAGATCTGCCTGCTTCTGCCTCCTGAGTGCTGGGATTAAAGGCATGCACCACCATGCCTGGCTTTTTTGGTCTTTTTGAGACAGGGTGTCCCTGTAGCCCTAGCTGGCCTGGATTCGCTATGGAGACCAGGCTGGCCTTGAACTCACAGAGATCCTCCTGGTACTCTGCCACCCCTTCCCCAGTGCTGGGATTAAAGGCATGTGCTACCACGCCCTGCCCTAAAATAAGTAGTTTTATGAAAATAATTTGGGAATGTAAGTTGACGATATGTTAATGTTGTTCTAAACTAGGAATTATCGGCATTATATCACTCTATACTATATTAAGACTTCATAAGAATCTTATGCTAGGAATTAAGTCTTTTCTTCCCTTTAACAAATTCTTTTATCTGAACTATTGATTTTAGTTTATGCTATTTAAAGCTACATTGTCTGTATGGCTTTGTATTGCCTTTAAGCTACAAATCTTCCTATTTTGTTGACTGGTTCCAGGTTCAGTCTGCAGCTCTGGATGAGATGTTTCAGCACACTGAAGACATTGTTTATCGATACCATAAGGCAGCCCTTCTTTTGGAAGGCCTAACTAAGATTCTACAGGACCCTACAGATATTGAAAATGTACATAAATGTAAGCTGACTAGTACAGTAGCCTTCCCTTTCCACAGTTTTGATTAACATCAATCAAGATCCAAAAATATTAAATAGAAAACTCTAGAAATAACCCATAGTTTTACATTTCTATTTTTTATTTTTAATTTATTATTACCTTACAAAGAATGGAATATTTTTATGACATCTTTTGCCAAACAAAATTTGTCTTTGTTGTTTCTCTTGTCCCTTTTCTTCCCTATCACCATTTTGCATTGTTCTGGGGATCATGATGAAATCTTGAACTGTCCTGCTATATCCCACCTGGGGGACATGACTCATCCTCCTATCCATTATGTCCTTGCTGTATGTGCCAACCACTTATCAGTCACTTAGTAGCAGTGTTTGTTATAAGGTGTGCTGCTTTGATACTACTGGAATTGTAGATAGAGTTTGGTCCTATTTGAAGCTTCAGGCCCCAGAACATATCACGGGATAAGGAAGAAGCACTGTATTTAATTGATTGCAACTTAATTGTTTAAGACAAGTATAGTAGAAAGAGCTTAAGAGTTTGGAATACTGCCTTAGATGAATCTTGGCTTTAGCAAATCATTAACCTTTCTGTGATCTCAGTCTCATCTGCTGTAAAATAGATAACGGTGCTGACCTTGCATCCTGTATGGATTAGAGAGATGCATGTAAAGCATGGGTAGTTTTTATTATTTATCTTTAGACTTTGTCATTGCATTAGATTGTTGGCAAATGCTTCTTTATGGATATAGAAGGACATGAGTTTTAACCGTGTTTTAAGCCCTCCGGGCAAAATGACAGAAAAACCTTACATAGATTCTACATGCTGCAGATTGGGTGTACCTAAAGACTGTAGACTGACAAGATACTCAGATGATATTACTGCTTATATATGTAAACCTAGTATCTGGCTTTGAGTAGGTGCTAGATCTTGTGGTATATGGCCATACCATATTAGCAATCCTCACATTGCTTATACTTGTAAGCATTCTAGCTGTTAGTTCTACATGTTTTCTCTGTAATGTGCTAATCTGAATTTATCATTGTGTAGCATTGAACTACAAATCATATCTGAGCTATATTACCAGGTAGAGGAAAGAAAATGTACTCGTTTCTGTTAACTTTGGAGCAAATATAGAACAGAGACAGTGATGCTGATCGTTTGTGAATTTTTTTCACCCTGTGTTAGAAAATATAAATGGGGCACTGGGGCCTGGCATGGCCAGACCCGGACCTAAAAAAGAAAAAAGAAAATATAAATGGTTTTTATTATGAGTTTTAATTTAAAATTTTTATTTCTAGATAAATGTAGTATTGAAAGAAGATTGTCAGCACTCTGCTATAGCACTGCAACCGTGTGAGCAGCAAGCTTGTCATGGACCAGCATGGGAGCATGAGGTGATAACATTTGGGATTATAGCCTGGTTCTGTCACCCATCCCAGGAAGCTGTACTTTGTTAACTGGTGACTACCAAAGAACAAGCAGCAATTTAAGAATGAAAAACAATCCAAAAACTTCATGTTTGTAGAAAATCTGCCTTATTGGAGAATTCACTCCCCTTTCCCTTTTTCTTTGTAGAAGCAGAAACAAGGGTATTCCACATGGCTACAGTTTGAACTTGACAAATAAATGTACCTTAGAACTAGAATTATAAGTACACTTGTTCTTGTGGATAATTAAACATAAAACAAAGTGAGTGGCACGTCTCTCAGCTCTCTGAGGAATATATGAAATCCCATGTGTTGGCTAAGGCACATATAGGAGTCTACAGCTCATCCAGACAATTTGAGATTTGGGGTGAGTTTGTCTGAATCTGAGTATGCATCATTAAACAGCTCAAGAGGAATAATTTGAAGAAGAAGCAAAAGGTGGATCTTGGAAGAATTTTGAAATCTTCAATTTGATCTAATATGGACACATGATAATCTTCCAAAATCTTTCATATTGCACTAATTTATTAAAATAACTATGTATTGGATTTTGCAATTTAAAACTGAGGCACAATGGACTTGTTTAAGATATTCTACTTGATTACATAATATATTCTTTTCATAATTCACATGTACTCTCCATTGAACTTTTAATAGTCTAAACTTGCATTCATGTGAACCTTTGCATTCTGTTTACCTGTATTCTTCACCAACAGATCTTCCCAGTTGTATTTTGAGTTGCTGGTTGTTTGCATCTTTTGTTGTGCATGAAGAATGTGCATCAATGCCTGTGACCTTGGGTTTATTAAAAGCCGAGTTTATTTGGGCGGTATTTGAAGTGCTATCATGAATCAAGAGATACCTTGAGAATTTTAATAGGGCTAAAACAAAGTGACAGTTAAAGGCTTGTTAGTGATAGAGAGTTTCCTATATGAAATTAGTGAGAAATGAGACTTGTTTTCTCTTAGAAAAATGGGCAGCTCTCTCCAGCCTGATGTCTATTTTTTTTTTTTTTTTTTTTTTTTTGAGACAGGGTCTCCCTGTAGCCCCCGCTGTCGTGGATTCACTATGGTGGCCAGGCTGGCTTTGACCTCACAGAGATCCACCTGCCTCTGCCTCCAGGGTGCTGGGATTAAAAGTGTGTGCCACCACGCCTGGCTTAACCCTCCTATTTTAACCTTTCACATAACAACCTGCACTCTAACAGCTGCACGGAAGCTCTTTGATGCCGTATGGATTTTAGTGTGCTGATTAAAACTATCAGAGACAACATGGTTGTCCTTTACATAGACAAGAGTTACATGATTTTTACCTTATCTCTATAAATTCCAGCAGTTAATTTGAACATTTATTTATATGGTGTTTGTATTTTTAGGTCTTTAATACAGTGTTTCTACCTCTCATTTGTAACTGCATGCATTATTCTTCAAACTAGGATAAATCTCACTGAATCATTGTGTAATAGCCTTTTTAAAATTACTTGTACAAATGTATAATAAGGTAAAATAAAACTGACAAGTGTTTCTAGGTTAGTTGGGTCCATATGAAGTGGCATGTCAAGCCAGATACTTCCTTAGTGAGTGGGTTGGAAACTTGGTCATTAGTATCCTTTGTCCTGCCCCAGAATTTAAAACTCTTTGTGACTGTCATGCAGGCTCCCATAAGCTTTGACTGTTCAGTGTTAATCCATCCCCACCTCCTATTAGTGATACTATATTTTATTGAACATTTTAGGGTTTTTATAGAACATTTTAGGGTTTTCACTGCAGATTTGCTCATGTTAACTCAGTTACCTCCTGTGTTATCTCAGTTCACCCTCCAAGTGGGTAGATTTAGTCAGCTTCCTCTTCTCCCACTTGTAAAACATAGTATAAAGTCAGATGCCTTTAATTCCAGCACTCAGGAGGCACTGGTAGATGTCTCTGAGTTTGAAGCGAACCTGGTCTACATAGCAAGTTCCAGTCCTGTCTCAAAAAACACAAACCACACTGTAATGAAACAGAGAGGGTGAGATTGGTGTATAGTCAGGACAAGTTGTGAAGCTGCCTTGCTCATCTTGTATAACAAAGGTCTTGTAGGTGGTGTGTGTGAAACAGTGAAATCTTGGCAACAGAGAATAAACTGTAAAGTCATGTTCTGCTTAATCTTCCAATATCAAGGCTAATTGTTTCAAGAGATTTTTGCCTTGATTATAGCAATAATAAAAAATGCTTTATGTTTCTGTACTTTTTTATTTCATATACTGTATTTTGTAAACTGGAAACTGACAAGTCCATACATTCATGGGTCAGCACCTGTATTCAAGTCATAGCCTGAAAAATTATTGGCACTGCATGTATATGAGTGCACCCGTGTCATGCAGTGCCATGGACGTCATAAGAGGGCTTCAGATTCCCCTGGAACTGGAGTTAAGGATGGTTCATAGCCGCCGTGTGTGTGTGCTGGGAATTGAACCCGGGTCCTCTGCAAGAGCAATCAGTGCTCTTAACCATTGAGCCATCTCTCCAGCGCCCCCCCCCCTATGGTTTTTTAAAACTAGCTAGGCATTATCTCACATTGTCTAACCCTTCCACCGTGGTTTCCCCATTTAAAATGGCCCCATTTTTCCCATTTCTCTCTTAATAATACCCTTCTCCTATGGTCCCACCTCCCTTGAGTTCCTTCTTTTCCTTTATCCCCTAGTGTGGGGACCTAAAGGCCCCACCTTGCATAGGTCCGAAAGGAAGTTACTGGGGGCGCGCCCGGCTTGCTTTGAAAGTCTGAAGAATACTTCCGCAGTGCTGAGGAGCGCATGATCAGCACGTGACCATCCTTAAGCTACACACTCAGTGGGGGAGGGGGGATTTCCAGGTGCCTTTATAAGCTCTTGTAACACCTGCAATAAATGAGTCCCTGCTTGACCAGACTCCCTGTTGCATCTGAGTGTCCCCCGTACTGGGGGCAACGTGGGCTGGCGAACAGTGTGCTTACTCATCCCCAATCATCACTGCGCCAGGGTTGCCGGTTCGAATCCCCGGCACCCTAGGTTCCTTATACAAGGAATCCTATAGTTCTTTGTATAGTCCTCCCCCTCGCCTTGTTGTTTCTATAAGCAGTCCTAGCTTCTCTGGAATAAAGCAAGGCTGATTGGTATTCCATAGGAGGATAATTTGGCAGGGAACTGCTTCTGCTCAGAGAACTTGTCTCATCATGTCTGATACATGTACCTTAGTATCTACCCCCATCTCTATTGAGTCCTTTCCAAGTCATTTTCTTGCTTATCAAAGCTCTGGTAAGAATGTTGTCTTTGATGAAGTAGTCAAAAGTCACGATAGCATTGTTCTCGGCTACATCAGGAAATTGGATCTGAAATGATGTCCTGGAAGGATTACTGCCTACAGAAGGAGGGTGACAGCCCACAGTGAAATCACAGCATTTGAGCAAGAGGTGAAGCCAAACTGGTAGAGGATCCACATTAACTCACCAGTTATACTATAGAGGAGAAAACAACAAGGCTGCCATCTTGCTGCTATGGTGACCTCTCATGGCACCCAGTTAAAGCTGCACAACAGACCTATGCACAGAGCTCCACTGTGGTGGTCCTGAGTGAGACTGGAGTGCAAGGCAAGTGGAATTACCTGTAGGTAGGTAGGTGTGTGTGTGTGTTTTCCAGAAAAGGCTTCTGAGCTCAATTTTAATGTGCCATGAAGACCTTTGTTACTGAATATATATTTATCTTTGAGACAGGGTCTCCCTGTAGCCCCAGCTGTCCTGGAACTCACTATGTAGACCAGGCTGGCCTTGAACTCACAGAAATCCACCTGCCTCTGTCTCCCGAGTGCTGGGATTAAAGGCATGCACCACCACACCTGGCCCAGTGAATATATTTTTAACAGATTTCACAGAATCATAACCAGAGCAGTAGGCACCATGCAATTGATAGCCCCAGACCAGGAACATCATGGACAAGGCTTGACCTGGAGACTACTCTGCAGCGTGCACCTGTGTGATGCTGACAAGTCTTTCCATGGTGAGGCTGCCTGGGCACACTGCCCAGGTCCTGCTCTGTGCAGCATGCCTTTCTGAAATGGTCCTGCACTTGCAGCATGAGGAGATGCTAACTTTGAACACTGATGAAAACTGCATTTTACATCTCCTTGAGGATTCTGTAGCTCATTTTGGCAGCTTAGCGTCGGGGTGCACTTGACCACAAACTAGCTCTGTCCTAGTCAGCTTTGTGGTCTCGGACACCTATCTTAACTTCTCAATTTGCCCAGTAGAGATAGAGTCGCATGGATTGAGAGAGAATACATTGAGCACGAAGTCATTTGAGCAGTACCTGGTCTGTGGTATGACCGCTCTGCAACTCCTTGTTAATTTATTTTGTTTCAGGAGGTGGTGAAAAATAACTTGTTTCTGCATTTTTCGTATGTACCATGACTAGACAGCTGCTGAAGGGATCCAGCTCTTGCAGAAAAGCCATCTTTCTACAGCTTACCAACCAGGCATTTGGATTCAGGCATTTGTGTTGCCCTCTAGATCAGTTTGACTGTCAGTCTAACATTTGTTACTTCATTTGATCCTCACACCAGCCCTTGTCCTTCTCACAAATGAAAAGAACCAACTTGGAGAGCCCCCAAAAGAAAAGCCACTGAACAGTGGTGGGTCTTGAACCAGCAGGGCCTAGTCTGGGAGTGTTTAGCACAGCCTAGAAGCCCCATGTCAACTCACACTCCGAAAGCCCAGGAGAAGTTTTATAGCATTTGGTGCAGTGTCTCCTGCTGGGCCTGTCTACTGCCTACCAAAGGTAGCCCAAGTTGGAGAAAGAGATGAGTGTAGCCACCTAAGCCCGGAGCTAGAGCCTGGGAGCAGATGCTTCAGATACTACCCTCCCTTCTCCCTGCACAGTACTTCTGGGACATGTCAACAAATTCAAGGATTGGGCCAACCCACCCTCAGTCTCTCTTGTCTGCTTGCTCCCCTGTGTTTGCATATGGTGAATGGTAGTGGGGGGTTTCCTTTTCAGTGAGAGGAGCCTCCACAGGCTCTGCCATGACTTGGACCAGTACCTTCACTGATAGCAGTAGACAGAAGACCTCCCTCCCTTTTCCCAGAAGGCCTGTGGCTATCGGTTCTCTCCTTGCTCCTATCCAGCATGGAGTTCACATAGGATGAAGCTGACATCTGAACCACCAGATCTTTCCTTGTCCTGCCTTCTTCGCTGTCGAACGCCCCCCAAGCCCACCAGGCTTGGGTCTTCAACAAGAAAGACACTCAGACAAAAGTCTGAAGTTATACGAGGAATTTATTAAAAGGAAGGCAGGTACAGGTTGGGGAGTGATCTTCAGAAAGAACTCCTTGTGGGGTTCTCACAGCTGTTTTTGTATAACTCAGAGTTGGGGTCGCCAAGGTGATTTTTCTAACAGAAACAAACAAGTTACTATGGATACAGCAGGTAGCTGCATCTTCCGGTGCCTGGAGACCGAACCGAAACTAACTTTCTAGAAGACTTGATTTATCACACAGGTACAGCCTGTCAGCTCTGACCACTGAAGCAGAGAGCTCAGAAACTCTTAAAGTGGCACTCTTCTAATTTCCAATGCTTATGTCAAGCATGGCTCCTGACACGTCCCCCATCTCAGTCCTCCCTGGGAGTGCTTTTGTACCTAGAACATGTCTGCAAAGGGGGGCGGGGGGTGGGAAATAAGTCTGGACCTGCCTGATCACCAGAAAACCTTTACCCAGTTATCTGTGGGGTCATAAATTGACAACTTGCCTAGCACACTTTCCTGCTAGAGAACAGCTGCATCTAGGATTCCAATGGGCCTGTGTAGAAGTCCTGGCCGCTCTAGCCTGAGATCAGGAAGGGCAAAGAGGAATGGATGGTACAATCAGTAAATAACCAGATGCTGGCCTGTATAGCTCAGGGGAGCAGAAAGCCAGAGGCAGCTGATTTAATGAAAAATGCTATGAGTTGGAAAACAAGTCTGCGGTTTGTAGGAGAAACCTAGAATATCCTGAACGTGTAAGGTGTTTTTAACTGTTTTTTAAAAACCCTTTTCCATTCTGAGAGGGGAAAATAGCTCCATAGACCTGTCTTTGGGAGACTTTTTAAAATATGTAAAATTACAAAAAAAATAGTTGAGTTCATTTTTTAAATATTTGTTTGTTTATTTATTTTGTCTTTTTGAGACAGTGTCTCCCTGCAGCCCCAGCTGTCCTGGAACTCACTATGTAGACCAGGCTGGCCTTGAACTCACAGAGATCTGCCTGCCTCTACCTCCGAGTGCTGGGATTAAAGGTGTGCGCCACCATGCCTGGCTTACTATTTTTATTTTTTATGTGCATGAATGTATTGCCTGCATGTATGTGAGTGCACCCGTGTCGTGCAATGCCTTGGAGGTCAGAAGAGGGCTTTGGATTCCCCTGGAACTGGAGTTAAGGACGGTTCGTAGCCACCATGTGGGTGCTGGGAATCGAACCCAGGTGCACTGCAAGAGCAGTCAGTGATCTTAACTGCTGAGCCATCTCTCCAGACCCATTTTTAATGTTTTCACATAAAGATATCTGTTGTTGTGCAGAGCAGTAACAAGTTTTCCTTCCCTGTTCCTATTTTCTGAGTCTAGAAAATGGAAATGGGGTTTGTGTTTAACTCATAGCTCTATATTGTCTAATGTTTTTCACCATGCGCTTTTATAATTATGTAACTGACCTTTTTTTACTGTTTTATTTAAGTTCTGTGATTTTTAAAAAATATTTATTTTTATTTTATGTGTATAAGTGTACAGCCTGCATGTAGGTAAGTGCACTCATATCATGAAATGCCCACGGAGGACAGAAGATTGGCCTGTTGGATCCCTTGGAACTGGAGTTATGGGCAATTGTTAGCTGCCATGTGGATGTTGGGATCCGAACCCAGGTCTTCTGCAAGAACAGTCAGTGTTCTTAACCGCTGAACCATCTCTCCAGTCTGAAGTTCTGTGATTCTTTTTTGGTTTTTTTGTTTGTAGTCTTTTTGAGACAGGGTCTCCCTGTAGCCCCAGCTGTCCTGGAACTCACCATGTAGACCAGGCTGGCCTTGAACTCAGAGAGATCCACCTGCCTCTGCCGCCCAAGTGCTGAGATTAAAGGCGTGCACCACCACGCCCGGCTAGTTCTGTGATTTTTTTTTTTTTTGGTCTTTTTGAAGCAGGGTCTCCCTGTTGCCCTAGCTGTCCTGGAACTCACTATGTAGACCAGGCTAGCCTTGAACTCACAGAGATCCACTTGCCTCTGCCTCCGGAGTGCTGGGACTACAGGTGTGTGCCACCACGCCCAGCAAGTTCTGTGATTTTTATACAATATATTTTGATGGTATTTAGATCCCTTCCCCATCCCACCTCCCCTTATTGCCCCCCACCCAATTTAATGTACTCTATTATGTATATAATAAGGCCTAATAGTATCTAATTGTGTCTCCAAATGTCCTTCATTGTGGGTCCAGCCACTGGAACCTACCATGAGTCTCATGCTTGAAAGAGATTGTCTCTGCCCCTCCCAGCATCCATCTGTTGCCACACTTTCCTTAGATGGAGCTTCTTACCTACTTCCTCATGTCTATACTTTGATTTTTTTCTGGTTTGAGCTTGCATGGGATGTGTGCATATTGTCACCATTGCTGTGAGTTCATATGAACAACTGACCACCTATCTGGAAAGCTCTGTTTCCTTGTCATCTATCACCTCTGGCTCATAACTAGTAGAAAACTAGCATTAGGTTCTCCCCTATGTTCTGTGACCTGTTTAGCTTTGGGTTCCTAAGCCTGATACCAATGTCAGTTATGAGCTCTATCCTAGGAAGCAGGCTTTAAATCCAATTAAAGAGTGGTTGCACCACTGGGCATATCTTGCTAGGCCAGTTCTTATTGTAGTTCACAGGATTCACAGCTGGGTAAGGATGATGACCTTTTTCCTTCAGGTAGTTTGCATAGCAACTTCTAGCACTGAACGCTAGCCAGTAGAGATGACGCTCTGAAGTCAGCACCAGTTTGATTTCTCCTTGTCTGTTTTATAGCTCATGTATGAGGTGTCCTCAGCAATAGGGTCTCACCACCCAGTTCTGGTGAGTAACCAAGAGCAGGGGTAATGGCCAGAGGTGTTTGAGGGTCTTTGACCCCTAGTCAACAGCTTCTAGAGAGGAAGTCCATTCCTGGAATTGAGGTTTCTTTTCATTACCCTATGATGCCTAGCAGGGGCAGTGTCCCCCTGTTACAGAGTAACTCCTTTAAATCTTTTTTATGATATATATATGTATACATTGTAAGAAGCTTCTATAGTGGTAGGTTTCCATATGACTTTTTCTAAAGACCTTTAGTGTTACTCCCTCTTCCTCCCTGCCCTGTTCCCCACCCCATGTGACCCTCCCTGCTGTAATGTTCCCCTTGCTGACTTCATATCACTGCATTCCAGCACCTCTCCCTAAAAGCCTCCCCCCATGACCGTTTAGTTTCTTGACCTCTCTGAATTTTCAAATTGAAACATGCATATATACAATTTCAAAGCTAGCATCCAGCCATGCGAGAGAACATGTGACATTTGTCTTTCTGAGTCTGGGTGATTTGTTTCTAGTGTTTTTGAGACAGGCCTTGTTGATTTGCCTAGAACTCACAGCAATCCTAACACAGAATCCTTAGTGCTGGCATTACAGGCATGCACTACTATGTATGTTCTTATGTAATTCCATGAACAAGTTTTTAGATATATGAGGGGAAAAAAATCCTAAAGGGCATATACACCAACCAGAGAAAATATTTGCAGTAAATACAAAGGAAGGAAAATCCATTGTTCCTGAGGTATCCTTCCCTACAGCCACACACAGCTAGTGACAGGCAAGACCCAGTCCTGGGACCCCTGTTCTCTCCCCAGCGCCTTCTCTGCCTTGGAGAAGGAGCTTGAGCCTTCCCTCCCATTTGACACCTCCTGGGCTTTGCTGCCTGTAGAGAGGCAGAGCCTGTGGGTTCTGCCCTGGCTGTCAGAGGCCATCAGCCCCCAACAATGACCCCCATCACTGCACCTCAAGAAAGAACCTTAAAGCAACTCTTGCCCAAGGGGCTGCCATCATGCACTCCTAGGAAGGTAAAAGGAAAAGTTCATCTTCATAACATGAGAGCTGCTCCCCACCCACCTTGCCTGGCACCCACTTGGTCCTAGGATGGGGACTCCCAGAAGCACGGCTCCCTGATGGAATTGGTGCAAGGGAGGAAATCCTCACTGTCCCTATCCTCCCACTTCTAGCCCCAGGATTCCTCCATGCCGTCCTGGTGCTGAAGTCAACCTTTTCCTTGAGGTGAGAGTAGGAAGGGACAGTTGTGGCGGAGAGGAGGATAGCTCTTGCAGCCTCTCCCAACCCAATTTCAGCAGGCAGCTGATGACCTCATCTGAGGAACTCAGTCATGTGCAGAGAGTAGGAGAACTCTACTAGTAGTCCAGGCAGCTGTCAGCAGGAAAGTAGGGTGTGGAGGGTTCTCCAGAACCTCGCTTAGAAGGGAGAGTTTCAAAAAATTGCCTCTGTCAGAGGAGACCTCCACATAATTAAGAGTAATGTAGATAAGAAAGCCTTTGAAATTACCTTTGCCCCTTCCAGCTTTGATCCTGGGGAGCCAGATGTTCTGAGACCTGGAGGAAGAGGAGAAAGAGAGACAGTGAAAAGCCCCCTTTCCTGCCATAGCTACAGTAACAGTGGGCCTGGCTGGACAAGGATTCTTATGGATAAGAGACCCAGAGAATTCTCACTGGTAGCATTCTCTCCTTTGGCTCAAAGTGTATAATTCTTAATGATCGGTAAGAATAGGACTTGTCCAACCATCAGCGTAGGAAGGACAAGATCCGTGGGGAAAGGAGGAGGGAGTTGTTTTCACTGCAGACTCAGACAGTTTCACAGTATGGTTATAAGTTGTCAGTTTGAAGGCTGGGTTGTGGCTGGGATAGTCCAATTGCCTAGCATGTAACAAGACCTGGTTCCATCCCCAGCACTGAAAGAAGGAGGGAAAAAAGCTCTCTGTTTGAAAATACCAAGTGGAAATACCAGGTTGTGAAAAAAGTAGTGTACTTGGTGCAGATGTAAAACAGTGTGTCTGCTATGGGAAGCAGTTCTAACTGTTCTTTAAAGGGGGAAACAGAATCACTATGTGATCCAGGAATTCCACTTCTAGGAACATATCCAAAAGAAAATCATGGTCTCTGAGAGACATTTGCACTACCATTGTTAGGAGAGCCAAAAGGTGGAAATAATCCCAGGGCCCATGACCAGATGAATGGGTAAATAAGATGTGGTACATACACACAACAAAACATTCCTAAGCTAGACATGGAGGGTCAGTGGTAGAAAGCCTAGTATGTACAAGGCCCTGGGCTTGATCCCCAGCATTAGAAATCCTGATACTTGCTACAATAGGGGTGGTATTACACTGGGTAAAATAAGACAGTCACAAAGAAGCAGTGCTGTGATTCTCCTATGAGGCCTTCAGATAGATGGAATCAGATTATTTTGAGCCAGTTACAACTGACTATAGCTCAGAAATAGCTTAAGGTTGTCCTGAATGACATGTCATAGAGCAAATATTTAACATATGAATTAAAAGAAATTGATACTAAGTATGTGAATGCTTATAAGGCAAATTGAACACTTTTAAGGGACTTTTTCATGAATACATTTCATTTACCATATGTGAAAAACAAAGCATGCAAAAACATAAGGTGAGGAAAACTTTGAAATGGAGACTTTAGTCATAAGACAAGATAATGCAACAAAACCAATTTATCATTTTAAAAAGGAGTGTTGGAGGTCCATGAGTTGGATCAATGAGGGGGATAAAGGTATTTGTTGTCAAGCCTGATAACCTGAGTTTGATCCCCAGTCCCTACATACTGGAAGGAGAGAATCTGACTCCCACAAGTTGCAAGTTGCCCTCTAACCTTCACACAAATGCAGTGGCATGTTTGCACATACACAGATACACAAATAGATATTTTTTAATTTTTAATTTTTTGAGACAGAGCCTCACCATGTAGCACTGGCTGGCCTGGAACTGGCTAAATGTAGACTAGGGTGGCCTTGAACTCACAATCTGCTTCTGCCTCCCAAGTGCTGGGATTAAATATGTATAAAAAAAATTTTCTAAAGAGCCAGGCATGGTGGCACATGCCTTTAATCCCAGCACTTGGGAAGCTGAGACAGGGGGTTCTCTGTGAGTTCAAGGCTAGCCTGGTCTACATAGTGAGTTCCAGGCCAGCTGGGGCTACAGGGAGACCCTGTCTCAAAAAGACCAAAAAAAAAATATTTTTAAGGAGCGCTGGATCCATATTTATAATGGAATGCAATCAATTAAGATCACCTGCTTATTTGTCCAAACTTAAACCTTTTTTTGTCTTAAGTAAATCTCAATGATGCTTAGATTGTACAATCTCCCTTACATGTCTGTCCTTAGATTGGATAGGGTAGTAGCAACCTTGAATAAGAGGTTTTCTTTGAAGAAGAAACAAACTCAGATTAAAAACCTCTCTATTGTCCTCTTACACCCGAAACAATTCGTAGTTATAAACATTGCCTAACAACTAGACCAACAGATAAAAGTGACACAATTACATGAAATTGGTTAACAAGAAATGCTTATCCTAATTATTGAGAAGGACCCAGTGGAGAGGTAAAATTGATAAAAGGTAATAAACACACTTGTTTTATAGACTTGATATTCCCCCCCCTTTTTTTTTATTACTTTAAACTTTTTTGGAGTGTGTGCAGATGAGGGTGCATGTGTATGGAGGCCAGAGCTAAACTTAGGGTTCATTTGTCAGGAGGCACCCATCTTCTATTTTGAGACACGGTCTGTCACTTGGACTTGAGATTCACCAGTTTAACTAGGCTGGCTGAGCACTGAGCTCCAAGGATCCTCATGTCTCTCCCTCCTCAGAACTGGGATTATAAGCTCACACTACAACACTCATCTTTTTTCATGGGTGGTGTGGGGAGTTGTTGAACTCAGTTCCTCTTGCTTATGCAACAAGCATGTTACTGGCTAAGTCATCTCCCAGCCTCTCTTTCCCTATTTTAAGAATGAATCAGGGTAGAGGGTGACACCCTTACAAATAGAAATGTCTAATAAAAGTCAGAAAACTCTAGTTTCTAGGTTTGGGGGCACTGGTTCATATTCTAGTTTTTTATATTCTCCTTTTACATAGAAACTTAATGAGCACAGCTGCCTGGGAGCTATACAAGACCAGATCCCTGGAAGGAGGGCCTAAAACTCCAGTTTCCAAGATGAGGAAGCACATGAAATGTCTTCAGTAGGACATCTGGACAACTAACTCCAACTCAGTAAAACCTTAGCCCCCCATCAGGGACTCCTGGTGGCACCTCTTTCTGCTCCTGCTTGCTTCCTTTTCTCTGAAGCTGTCACCTATAATAAACTTCTTCCTACAACTCACCCTGCTGTTCAGAAGTTCATTTTTCAAGTTCATGAGAAAAAGGACCTGGAAGCCACTGGTTTGGGTTCACTTTGGTGGCTGTTGTCTGGCACTCTAGCCCCTCAAGCTATGTGCATCTGAACTGAGAAAGGCTCTGTCATACACAAAAAATCCCACCTACCCCATCATCCATGATACATAGGCCTGTAATCCAGGAGGATGAGGCTATGGACCAACATCTTTAATATTTCCTTGTTTATCTTCCATTTTCTTGCCCTCCAAACTCAAATCTGTGCCCATAATGTCATGGCTAGCCAGTGAGGAGATGTGCTCTGCTATTTCCTATGTCTCCCTTTCTTTTTTACACCCCCTTTTCACTTGGAAACTAGACAGTGATTTTGTGGGTGGCCCGATTAAGCCTTCACATTTTCCTTTCTGTTCTTTGTGTGGACAGGAGCTGAGGCTGTACCTGGACTGCCTACATGCTCTATGGGACATGAACTGAACTTATGCCTGGGTAAAGAGCAAACTGGCCTGCTGCCCAGGAGGATGAGCACTTTAAGATGGGCTCCTGCCCCATCAACAGTTTATAAAACCAAGGAACTAGGAGCCAGAGGCAGATCAAAATAAGATCAGGTGACATTTTTTTGGTGGTCCCAATTGCAGTTGGATTTCCTTCATCTTAGTGATGAGATATGGATGCATTCCTCCCTTTAGTTGATGCCATGGAATCTCTTGCTTTTCTGTTTTGAACTCACATACCTCTGGTCACTTGCTCTTCCTCCACATGTACTTCTGCCACATCTATGCTAACAAAACTCAGATGACTTATCAAAATGGGGTGCTATGCTCATACACGTTTCTGGGTGACCCTGTTGCCATATGACAAGGTCAATGAATGTCCTGCATCAGACTAAGGAGATAAGAACAGAGCTCCGTAGTGGGTTCTTTTGATTTTGAAGCTTTCAGATGGTCCATTCATCCATCTGTATCCCTTTGTTGTGTGTCACTATTCTTGAGGAGACATTAACAAACATCTACTCACCCCTGCTAGGGAAACAAGGACAGAACAAAGTAAGGATACCACCAAAGTCAAACTTGATAACCCAATGAGTTTTATTGGGGCTAGAGGAGCAGGAATGACTCAAAGACAGCTGCATCACAAAAAGCTGACCCCAGCATGGGTGATACACATGAAAGCTGGAACTCAATGCATGGCTTGCTGGCAGTTGGACAGGTCAGAGAGTGGGCCAGGCAGCTCAGCTAGCCTGCTTCTTCCAGAAAGCTCAGTTGATCCGTCTCCTCGGCAGTTCTTCCTGCTTAGAGAAGCTGGGGAATAGAGGGTCTTTCTGCATCAGGTCAGTTTCAGGGATTTCCTGAGACTCCTGAGTTGTTTACATCCTGCATTGTTTTATTTATTTTATGTGTTTGAGTGTATTGCCTGCATGTAAGTACACCCATGACATGCAATGCCTGTGAAGGTCAGAAAAGGGCGTCAGATCCCCTGGAACTGGAGTTTCAGACAGTTGTTAGCCACCATGTGGGTGCTGGGGACAGAACCCGGGTCCTCTGCAAGAGTAGCCAGTGCTCTTAACCACTGAGCCATCTCTCCAGCCCTCCATCCTGAGTTGTATCAGGTTTCCTGGGTCTTAATGAGCTTTGAAGGAAATTGCGACACAACAACCCTTGAACACCCTTCAAGCCTGAAAGTAGACAAAAATGGAGATCCTGAGTTCTTCTGTGCCCCATTTTCAGCTGAAAGTAGCCAGATGGGCTGGATGCCCAATCTAAACGATTTCACACTCTCAACTCCATTTTTTTTTTTTTTTTTGGTCTTTTTGAGACAGGGTCTCCCTGTAGCCCCAGCTGTCCTGGAACTCACTATGTAGACCAGGCTGGCCTTGAACTCACAGAGATCCGCCTGCCTCTACCTCCCAAGTGCTGGGACTACAGGCGTGCGCCACCACACCCGGCAGATTTGTTTTATTTTTGTGTATGTGTGTGCCTACTTAGACTAAAAGAAGCTGATGGAGCTCCTGGAGTTGGAATTACAGGCAGCTGTGAGTCACGTGACATGGGTGCTAGTAACTGACTTTGGGTGCCCTGGAAGAGTAGACAGTGCTCTTAACTCCTGTGCCATTTCTCCAACTCCTAGGGTCTCAGCTCTTGAGGGAGAATGTTACATACTAGACAGGCATTATTAGGCATAAAGATGGACTGCTCCCTCATAATCAGCTTTGGACCCCCCCCCCACAATTCCATGGAAATCCTAGATAGGGAAGCATGCCAGTTGTCTTAAGATTAAACTGTCAAAATACAATATGAAAAGGTGGAGGTACTAGGACGTTGTTGAGGCCAAGTAAGGGAAAACTGATGAAAAGAATGGAATCTGAGTTCCTGTGGCCCTGAGTGGAGACATAACATTCTGATCTGCTCTGAAAATTGGAACATTGCAGGCTATTATTGTCTCCTTCCTTAAGAGTTAATACAACTGGGGCTGGAGAGATGGCTCAGTGGTTAAGAACACTGACTGTTCTCGCAGAAGACCCAAGTTGAATCCCAGCACCCACATGGCAGCTAACAACTGTCTGTAACTCCAGTTCCAGGGGATCTGATGGCCTCTTCTGTCCTCTGCAGGCATTGCACAACACAGGTGCACTTACCTGCCTGCAGGCATAACACTCATACACATAAAATAAAAATAATAAATACATTTTTTTTTAAGTTTAAAAAAAAAAGTTAACACAGCTGGGTCTGTCAATCACCTGGCCAGGAGAACATCCCTCAGGAAAGCTGATTTGCCTGAAGACACACTAAGGAGATGGGAGGAATCCTCATCCCCTAAGTGAGATCATGTACTTGTACCCACAGAAGCCTCTTCCCATGCAGTGGCTTGCAGATTTCACTGCTATGATGGTCCACTTCTCGTGCTGGCAGGCCTTGCTCTGAACTCAGCCAAAGGGGGTCTAGCAGTGGGATCTGAGAGGTCGAAGCTCACAAAAGCAATTTGGAGAAAGCATAGCTTGGGGTGGAAGTGATTCTCAGAGACAGAAAGTGCAGATTGGAGTTCTGCACAGCACCTTCTTTCTCTGTTCCAAACCGTACTTTCTGTCGTGGCCCCTGTGCCGTCTACCAGCATGCAGGCAGGGATGCTCTCTACTTCTTTTCTTCTTCCTGTCTGTGCCCTATGGAGGCCACTGTTGACACTCAGGAATGGGGGTGAATGTGGGCATGGCCTTAGGATTTGGGGGGCTGGATTGTGTCTTTGCCACCACTCCTGGCCTCCTCTCTGCCCAAGGTTTCACTTGTCTAGGCTCCAAACTTCCAAAAGTGCACTTTAAAGAAACTCCACTTCTGTATTCCTCAACCTAGTCTTCAGGGGCTCTCTGCCCTCATTACCCTGCTGCTGAAAATGCATATGAAGCTCTAATCCTACCTGCTCTCTGGGAGGCTGACAGCATTAGGCAAGAGCAAATGGGAACTCGGTTGTACCTCCTCCAGCTTTTCTCCCGTGAGACCACAATCGCCCATCTTTGTTTTAGATCCTTAGTGCATGTTTTGAGGAAGGGGGTCCTATGACTTTCAGGACCATGTATGATTTAAACTCCATGTAGTCTCATTTTGTAATATTTAAAACCCAGATGCCCTTTGTATCTAGCCATCTTTAAGTTACTGTAAAGAGATGTGATGATACATATTTAGAGGAATCCAGGAACAACCGGAATAGAAAATTATAAAGTTGTTTTAAAGAAAAATAAGACAGGTTGCTGGACAGATGGCTCAGAGATTAAGAGCACTTGCTGCTCTTGTAGGAGACTGGAGTTTGGTACCCAGCACCCAAGTCAGGAGGCTCACAACTGTGTGTAATTCCAGCGTCAGTAGACCTGACACCCTCTTTTGGCCTCTACGGGCACTGCATGTGCCTAGGCACATTCAGATACATATATACATAAATACAAGTAAATCTTTAAAAAAAGAAAAGGAAAAAAAGGCAGAAAAAAATCATCAAACAGGGAAAAGAGAAACTCTGTAGCTAGAGCATCAGAATGCTTAATGATCTAAGGCTACAGACATAGCTTTCAAATGTCTTAACAAAAATGCAGATCTGGTGGGGTGACACAGGCCTTTAATTCCAGCACTCAGGAGGCAGGGGCAGATGAATCTCTGGGAGTTTAAGGCCAGCCTGGTCTACATAGTGAGTTCCAGGCCAGGCAGGGGTATATAGTGAAACCCTGTCTCAAAAAACAAAACAAAAGCCCACCACCACAAGAATATAATTAAGCATCTTAGAAACAGGACAAATGGGCCGACTCAGTAAGAAGGTCCAATAAGATTCTGTTGTCTTAAATGGATAAAATATATATTTAATGTCTTCCTGTAACCTTGAAAGACAGATATTAACTACTTCAGTCATTTGTGTCTTACAGTAAGTTCACATTCAAAAAGTCTTAAGGGTCTGTCTGCTCTATCTCTGTGATAAACCAAGAGGAAAATGTAAGCTATCAGCCTTCACTTAACCTAGTCTCAGATGCTATCCAGGACAGCCCTATTCCATTTAGGTCTTTAATGGAGGGGCTGCTCCCACTCAAAGCTCCCCACAGGAACCATTATTCCTCCCCTGCCCATTCTCTGTTCTGTACAGTCACACAATTGAAAAAAGGAAACAACCAAGTAAACTTGATTAAATCCTGTGAGCTCAGGAAGCTAGGGATGGAGAGAATCTTGTCCACGGCCTTTCTGTCATGAAAGGGAGGGGTCTGAAGTGCAGAGGAGCTGGATATCCTGCCATCTCAGTAGAAAGGGTACAGAGCACAGGTGGGAAGGAATACATACTGTCCACTGTCCACCTCTTTGTCATGAAAGGAGGGGCCTTGGGAGCTGGTGAGGATGCTTGAACCCTGCCACCTCCAATATCAGGAATACATTGCAAAGTGTAAGAAAGCTCAAATAAGCCCTTCCAGTGGCCTCTTATCTTTGATCTGGGCTCTGATCTCACACAGGATAACTAGAGTTGGAAGCAGAGATGAGCTCCAATACCCCTTTCTCTGCTGGATGAGCAGGCTGAGATGCTGCAGGTGTACAGCCCCTGGCTGAGGTGATTTTCAACCAAGATGCCTTGGTGTGGGCACAAACTGTTGGAGCTATGATCCCCAGTCTAAGAGACACAGCAGGGTGGACACTAAATGTCAGGAAAAGAGATAGAGTATGTATTTCTCTTTTCCTTCAGATGACTTGCATCCCCTAGGAGTCAACCCCTAGAGCTTAAAAAAGTAAATGCTTTTCTATTCCAGGGTATGGCCACAGAACAAACTACAGGATGGGGAGGTTTGACCTCAGAGAAATCAAATACTCATGTGGGTGGATAGAGGCTCTACCCTACAAAGTCACAAAAGATGTCAGAGTCCTGCTTCACCAGATCATCCCACGATTTGGCTGTTACCCAGAGACTATGAAACCCCTCAGGTATTAAGCACCATCTCCATTCTACCTGGAGACCTCAATCACCTGGAAAGGTAGAAAAACACCTCCATGACTAGAGAGATGGCTCAGATGTTAAAGAGTATGTACTGCTATTACAGAGGATCTCAGTTTGGTTCCAGCTGATCTGATGCCCTCTTCTCACTTACACTGGCACTGTACTCACCTGTACAAACCACACAGACACACACAAATACACATAATTAAAAATAAAAATAATGTGGCTGAAGAAATGGCTCAGTGGTTAAAAGCACTTGCTGGTCTTGCAAAGGACCCAGATTTGGTTCTCAGGACCCACATGAGAGCTCACAATCATTTCCAACTCCAGATGCCTCTTCTGGCTTCTGGAGGCACATGCGGTGCATATATACATGCAGGCAAAATACTCATACACATACAATAAAATTTTGAAAAAAATTAAAGAAAAAAATACTTTAAAAAATTTTTATATTATTTTTATTTTATGTGTATGAGTGCTATGCCTTCATGTAGGTAAGTGTATCCGTGTCATGCAATGCCCACGGAGGACAGAAGAGGCTGTTGGATCACCTGGAACTGGAGTTAGGGACAGTTGTTAGCTACCATGTGGATGCTGGGATTTGAACCTGAGTCTTCTGCAAGAACAGTCGGTGTTCTTAACTTCTGAGCCATCTCTCCAGCCCCAGAAAAAAAATACTTTTAATGACTTTATATCCATGCTCAGATGCCAAGGAGCTCAGAAAGTAACCGACTATGACTAGTAGTAATCAGATATATAGAGATTAGAAATGCATGTGCAAACATCTTAATGTCAATTGCATTAAAAATGAATTTCTCTGTAAAAAAAATTTTTAAGTCTTTGGAAAGCTTGGTGGAAAGCATCTTTCCACCAAGATGCCTAATTACATAGCTCATGGTAATTAGAAGTACCAGACTGGTGGAACTAACCTTCTTGGATGTTTAACAGCCATACTTTGAGGCCTATACTAATGTGGTCAGAGGGACTTAAAGGACAGTTTTTACCCCCTGCCCTCCAAGGTCAACTAAGTTCCAGGAGACTATGGAATATCTCTCAAAATGTCCTGTAACTGTGGTGCATCACCTGTCCTCTTGTTCAGGGAGGACATGGAGATCCCCATGAAATGGACTTGAACCAGTGTCCAGTCTACAAAGAGGAAGGTCAACTCAGAGGAAGCATCTCATTCATGCTTCCAAGTGAAGCCAGACATGGTCAAGCAGGACCTTTGACTTATCTTCACATAGATGGAACTGGTAAAAGAAAGGAGCCAGGAGTTCTTCCCAAGCCCATGTGACCCCTGAGGAACAGATCCTCAAATGACCATAAGTGTAAAAATTGATTTATTTGGGCCAACTGTAAGGTCTTAAACACCCAAAAGGAAAGTATAATCAAAGAGTAAAGTCATCAGTATATTTCTTTAAGAGTTCAAGGGATTACACTTCCCAGACATTAGGCTTAAGTCTAAATAAAAAGTTATTTACACAATTATTTCTCATTGATGATTTTGTTCCTAACTAGAAAGTCTTACTAGAAGTAAGACTTCAAATCTTGGTCTCCAATAGTGTAGTGCCCACCTGTAGCTAAGGGAAACAATCAGCTGTTGTTCTTAAATGATGGATAAATTTGTTTTCTCCCCCATCTAGAAGCCTTTGAAAGACGGAACTGACATTGATTCTAACCACTCCAACAGCTATCAAAATATCTGAAAGCAAATCCCAAATCCATCATTCTAGAGTCCAGCCTTGGAAGACAAAAGAAAAATGAAGAACTCAATAGAGGGATGCTTTTGGAAGCCCTTGTCAAGAAACTCCAATGGACTCTCTTATGAACATCTGAAAATTGCCCTGTTCTGACTTATCCAGCACAATTGACCCCTTGTCAACTTGACACACAAACACATCACTATTAAACCATAAGCTTTCCAATTCTTGTCCCTAAGCTATGATGTTAACATTAATATCACAACATAAGACAGTACAACTTTAAAAACACCACAGTCCTTAAAAAAACCAACACTTAAAAGTCCATAGTCTCTTTTAAAAGTTTCAACTGTGGGTGGGCTTCTGTAAAATCCAAAACAAGTACTGTCTTATTTCAAAGGGAAGAGTCAGGCATACCTAAGCAAAACCAAAGCCCAGCAAAATAGCTCAAGGTTGGACATCTGGGATTCACTCACGATCTTCTGGCTCCAAAGGGTACTGGCAGCTCCATTGCTCTGACTCTGCAGTCCACAGCACACTCAGCTCATCTCGCAGACCCAGGCCAGCTCCATTCCACACCTGCTGCTGTCCTTGGTGGTCGTCCCATGATCCCCGCATCACCAAAAAGCTGGGGTCACCACTGAAACTGAGGCTACACCTTCACCAATGGCCTCTTCTTGCCTCTTGGGGTGGCCATGGTCCTGACATCTCCAAAAAAGCTGGAGTCTTCACTGAAACTGAGGCTGCACTGGCTTCTTGGGGTGCCACACCTTAGATTCTCTCCATGACCCCTTCAATCCTGGGGTCGTCACAGCAACTGAAGCTGTACTTTCACCAAAGGCTTTTCCTGGCCTCTTAGGGTGGTAAGCCTCAGCTGCTCTCTGTGACCCCGTCACGCTTTCAACACCAGAACCATGCAGGAGACTCTTACACATTACCAAGTCCTGCTTCCAGCTTGAAATAGAGGTGCGGGTCCCCTCTGTGTGCTGACCCTGAGGAAATACCTCCCAGAAGATTTCACCTCAGTGATGCTGGTATCTTGTTACTTTCAGCTGATTTTTCAGCCCCAGCTAACCAGCATCAATTGTCCCAGTAAAGCAAAGGTTTTGCTTCAGGTTCTGGTCTCTTCTTAATCATAGCTGATTCTCAGCCCCAGCCAATCAGAACCCACAGATTCTCAATCTAAAATCTCACACAAACAGCCCTGATAGTCTCCGCTTCTCTTTGAAACTTCACAAGCCAGGCCTCCATTGTCTTTCAGCGTAACTGTTCCAAGATCCACTGCAACAAACTCAATGCACACAATGGCTTTTCCAGCCCAAAGTTCCAAACACTTCCACAGTCCTCCCCAAAATACAAAGGTCAGGTCTGTCACAGCAATACCCCACTCCTGGTACCAATCTCTGTCCTAGTTTGTTCTTCATTGCTGTGACAAAACACTCTGACCACTACCAACTTGGGGAGGAAAGGATTTATTCAGCTTACATCTCTCAGGTCACAGTTCATCAGGGAGCCCAAGGTAGGAACTCAGGGCAGGAACCTGGAGGCAGTAGCTGGAGCACAGGCCATGGAGGAACACTGCTTACTGGCTTGCTCCCCTGGCCCATGCTCAGCCTGCTTTCTTATGCAACACAGGCCCACCTGCCCAGGGGTGGTACTACCCACAGTGGGCTGGGCCATCCCACATCACTCATCAAGAAGATGCCCTTCAGACATGGCCACAGGCCAGTCCAATAGAGGTAATTCCCCAATTGAGGCTCCCTCAACCCAGGTGTGTCAAGTTGACACTAAAGCTATCCAGCACACCCACTGAAGGGGTACTCCAGTTACCTCACCCTGCGTCCCTGTTAAGCACGGAAGAAGTCTGTATCTCGATTCCCTATTGGCAATTTGGGTAACCTCTTCAGAGGATGGTGTGATATGAATAGGAGATAGGAATTGGCTAGGCAGTTAGGGTAAAAAGACCCCAAAGAAAAGTAGCCAGTTTCTTGGCTAAAACTCGCAATGTCCTTGGGCCTCTTAGCAACATATTCTGTTCCAAAGGCCAAAAATGTCAAAAATATTTGGGAGCTTTTATTTAATCCTCAAAAGATTTTAGGGTTACCTCTTCAGAAGGGCGAATGTTGGAGTAGCCAAAGGCCCCATAAAAAAATACAATCAAAGAAAAAGAAAGTAAAAAGAAAAAAAAAAGTATGAAAAAAATCAGTCTCAGTGCCCTGGAGACTTTAGGTTACTGCTCAGTGATTAATCACGGAGGGGAAAAAAAGCTATTTTCAACTTAAATGGTTGGAGGACAGCCTGTAGGTATAAAAAATGCAATTCAGGGCCCACTAATGAACAGCTCTGCAAGAAAAGCACACACTGAAAACACTGTCGATATACATTTTAAAGAATGTAGAAAGAAGACTGCTGCTTAATTCACCCAAAACCTTTCCTGTCTTATTTGTTTGCTCTGTCCTCTACTTCCTATCTGCTGCTTCACTGAGGGAAAAGAAACTCTAGGCATAGCCACTGAAGCACTCTTAAGCCCTGTACTGCATGTTCACTAAATATTCCAGGCCAAATGTCAGATGTTTCTATTGGCATAATAGTTAGAACAAGAGTGATGTTTAGGCAGTTTGTCTTTACAAAGTCTATATTATTAGTGTTATAAGCTTTGGGGATCAGTGGCCTTGATTGCCTGTGTAGCTAGTTTTTGTTAGATTCCAAAATACATTTGGGAAATGCCCTACCAATGGTTCAGAAAGAATCCTATACCAGTGAGGGTATTGGCAGGAGACAAAAACTGCATGTGGTCAACATGGAAAAACTAGGCCAGCAGGAAGTCCATTCATTTAATATAAATTGGCAAGACACAAAGGAGAATTTCTTTTCTTTTTTAAAAAATTGTATTTATTATTTTTATTTTATGTGTATGTGTGTATTGCCTGCATGTAGGTAAGTGCACCTGTGTCATGCAATGCCTCCTGAGGTCAGAGAGGCTTTTGGATCCCCTGGGACTGGAGTTACGGACAGTTGTTAGCTGCCATGTGGGTGCTGGGATTTGAACCCGGGTCTTCTGCAAGACCAGTGTTCTTAACTGCTGAGCCATCTCTCTAGGCCAAGAATTTCTCTTTTTTTCTTTTTCTTTTGTTTTTTCTTTCTTTTTTTTTCTTTTCCGGAGCTGAGGACCAAACCCAGGGCCTTGCACTTGCTAGGCAAGCAGTCTACCACTGAGCTAAATTCCCAACCCCATGAATTTCTTAATAATACTAGTTAATGTTTAAATTTCTAAGCTACTAGAATTCATTTACTGTTGGTACCTTTTTTAAAATTATTTATTTAATAACCACATACTTAGAAGAAGCATTTCATTACAGCAGCATTGACATATTCAATAACAATTTCCAAAGATAAGATGTATCTCTTTCAAAATTGGCTGTAAATTTTTAGGTTTACAGTTGAATTATTGCAGTTATACAATATTATACTCAGTATAAACCTTATAAGACAAAAAAAAATTGAATGAGGTTTTAACCTTTAAAAAGATCTCCATTTCATTATTAAAATACACAGTTTCATACAGAAAAATTCTGTTTCAATGCAATTGACATTGGATGTTTGCACATGCATTTCTAATCTCTAAATATCTGATTATTACTAGTCACTGTTGGTTACTTTCTGAGCTTCTAGGCATCTGAGCATGGATATAAAGTCATCAGGTAGATTTCAATGGTAATGTTTTTCACATCTACTAATTATT
>NW_008328331.1:1048634-1049227 GCF_000622305.1 Nannospalax galili
AGTTTCAGAGTTTCAGGCTTTACATTGAGGTCTTTGATCCATTTGGAATTGGCTTTTGTTCAGGGTGAAAGATAGGGGTTTAGTTTCATTTTTCTACAGGTGGAGATCCAGTTTTGCCAGAGCCATTTGCTGAACATGCTGTCTTTCCTCGGTGAATATTCTTGGCCCCTTTGTCATTTATCAGGTGGCTAAAACTGCATTTACTCATATTTTGGTCTTCAGTTTTGTTCCATTGATCTATGGGTCTATTTTTATGCCAGTACCATGATGCTTTTATGACTATAGCTCTGTAATACAGCTTAAAATCTGGTATAGTAATCCCCCCGGCATTGCTCTTAGTGCTCAGGGTTGTTTTGGCTATCTGAGGTCTCTTGTGCTTCCATATGACTCTTAGGATGTTTTTTTTTCCAATTCTGTGATAAATGTCATGGGGCTTTTTATTGGCATTGAGTTGAATCTATAAATGACTTTTGGTAGGATGGTCATTTTCACAATATTAATTCTTCCAATCCATAAGCATGGGAGGTCCTTCCATCTTCTGATGTCTTCCTTGATCTCTTTCTTTAAAGATTTAAATTTTTCATTGTAGAGGT
>NW_008328331.1:1049429-1057947 GCF_000622305.1 Nannospalax galili
AATATCATATCATCTGCAAAAAGGGATAATTTGAGCTCTTCTTTTCCAATTATTACTCCTTTAATTTCCTGCTTTTGTCTTATTGCTCTTGCAAGAGTTTCAAGCGCTATGTTGAAGAGAAGTGGAGACAGTGGCCAGCCTTGTCTGGTTCCTGATTTCAATGGGAATGCTTCTGGTTTTTCTCAATTTAGAATGATGTTGCCTGTGGGTTTGTTATATATGTCTTTAATTATGTTGATGTATTTTCCCTCTAGTCCAATTCTCTCTAGGACTTTGAACATAAATGCATGTTGAATTTTGTCAAAGGCCTTCTCTACATCTATTGAGATGACCGTGTGGTTCTTGTCTGTGAGCCCATTTATATGATTTAGGACATTTATTGACTTACGTATATTGAACCATCCCTGCATCTCTGGGATAAAGCTGACTTGATCATGGTAGATGATCTTTTTCATGTGTGTCTGTATGCGGTTTGCAAGTATTTTGCTGAGAATTTTTGTATCTATCTTCATTAAGGATATGGGTCTATAGTTTTCTTTTTTGATTGTATCTTTACCTGGCTTTGGTATTAGAGTGATGCTGGCTTCATAGAAGGAATTTGGAAGTTCTCCCTCCATTTCTATCTTTTTGAATAAATTAAGTAGCATTGGATGTAGATCATCTTTAAATGTCTGATAGAATTCTGCTTTAAATCCATCTGGTCCTGGGCTTTTTTAAGTCGGGAGGTTTTATATCCTCCCGGGAGGCTTATATTCCTCCATGCTGGTTACAGTAGGATAGGGAGGTGCTACAGGGTGGCATGGTCCTCCTTTCACAGGACAGATACAGGTGGATCTGTCTGGCACAGCTGGGCCTTGTGTACTTAGCCAGGCACATGGGACCTCTGTATGCTATGGACAGCATGTGTATGGTAGCAGTCCTACCCAGTGCTTGTGCAGGGTTCAGACTGTTTCTTGTGTGAGGCCCTGAGAATCTCCTCTCTTCTGAAGCTAGGGAGTGTTCTTAGCCTCACTTAGCCACAGGAACTTGATGGGAGAGGTGTGGTACATGACAGAGGAATCAAGGCATTGTGGTTGTTAGAGGAGGGTCGGATGGACACCAGATGAGGGTCCTGGATCTTCAGCATCACACAGATCATCCTCAGCCTTGCCTCCTGAGCACACAGGAATATATATGTCCCAGGGAAGGGAAATAACTGCTCAAATTCATACAATGAATGATTCAAGGCAATGCTGATGCCTCTGTTGGGAATAGACTGACCCAAGAATATTGGAAAATCTAATATTTCAGGAACATGGGCAAGAGAGATGTTACACAGCAGTGTATACCTGGAATACTGGAACTTGGGAGGCTCAAGCAGGAGGATTGCAAGTGTTTGACAAGCTTGGGCTACATAGTGGGGCCCTGTCTCAATAAATAAATGCTGAATGAAGGAAAGAAAAGAAAAGGAAAACAAGGGAAGGAAAGGAAGAAGGGAGGGAAGGGAAGAGGGAGGGAAGGAGGGAGGGAAGGAAGGAAGGAACTACAAAGGTAGCCACCCGTGCTGACCCTGGACCTTGCCTGAGACAGCTAAGCTAGCTTCTAGCCTTGTAGAATGAGCAGATGTACCATACAACTGGGTGCTCCAAGGACAATGTGCAGTGTGTAGTGCACTCTAGTGGTGGAAACTGTCTGCCCATGAGAGGAGCCCAGGCTCTGCAATGGAGGGGAAAGAGAAGGAACCAGCTCTCCCTGCCAGGAGCTTAAGCCAACTGCATGCAGTAGGCACCACATGGCCCCAGTCAACTCCATCAGACCCAGGAAAGCCAGACAGCTGGCTACTTGTAGCTCCTGCCGCGTATAGCCAGTGATCCTACTGGCAGCCTTAGGGCAGGCCCTGGCACACTCAGGGACCTTCCTCCTCACTAGAACCAGGCTCAGCCATCCTGCAGACTGCATACTGACTGAAAAGGAACCCATGGGTGCACATTCAGCCACCAGTGTCTAGCTCTGCTTATCTCAGCCACCAAGTTCTGTTTCCCTAAGCTGAATATGTCTGTCGTAAAGCCCTGCTTCTGGCCATGTGGCCAGGTCTACCCAGGAAAGGCGTGGACAGATCTGAATGTTAAAGATGAGATAGCATTTGGGGACAGAAGGGAGGCACAATCCTTTCTCCATGATTAGACTGAGCCTGGCCCAAAGGCCAAGACCCTATAGCTAATGTGACCTTCCTCATATGTCTAAGAGCAGTTTCTTTGGGGGCAGTCTATACATTGATGGGGTAGAACAGCATACCCAGGTTGACACAGAGTGCCTTGGATTATCTTGGAAACATCCCCTGAGTCCCTAGACCCAGATCCTTCCAAACCCTGCACACAGTTGCTTCTATCTAGTTTTTCCTCCTGAACCCTAGAGAGTGGTAAGGGCTGGGAGTGGGGTAGGGGAATGGCAGGGTCAAGGATTGACAGGGCCTCGTTTTTTCTTTTTGAGAAACTGTAAACCAAACTAGGACAAGCAAGGAACTGGAAGCAACTGACTTTGGCAGTACAGGATTTCTGCACATGAGGCAGGACTGGTGTCCATAGGTGCCTCAGGGCCTCAGCCTCTGGGACACAACATAAGCTGCTGTGTTTTTGGTTTTGGTACTGAGGACTGAACCCACATGCTAAGCATGTGCCCTACCAATAAGATTGCCCCTGCAAACTAATTCTTTTCCCTTAAACATTCACTTTCCTATCTCAACCCCCCAACAGCGCTAAAAGATTAGCTGGTTTTGCAACCCAACTGGCAACATTTCAGGCCTCAAGCCAGCAGACAGTCCCCTGCCGGCCACTGGTCATAACCCTACACTTGTACTTATGAAAATGAGAGGCTGCTCAGGGTATAGGACAGCTCTTCTAGGAGGTGTAGTGAGGAAGAGTCCTTCGATAACAGGTCACTTAGATATTTAAAATACATAAAGTTTATGTTCTACACATCTGGGTGCCCCAGGCACAAGGATGCACATGGATAGTCCATGTTGTGACATGAGAAGGTGAGCTGCACATGGCAGCTAGCCTCAGAGCTAGGGCGTCCAGTGGCTCTGATGCCTGGAACACATGATTGCTGTTACCAAGCTGGGGAAGACTGCTCCATGGCTGGGGGTTGGAGACAGGCTTCCCAGTTGAATATGGAGGGCCACCTAGCAGAAGGAACAGAGCAAGCAGTGGGCAAAGACGGTGGCAGCAGTGGCCTTCCATGCTGATACAAATGGAAAAGTAAGTTATCCACTCACATGGCATAAATTACCCATCAGTATGTGTTGAATATCTTCAAGGGTCCATAAAATATTATTGCTATGAGTCTGGAGCAATGGCTCAGTAGTTAAGAGCACTGACTGCTCTTGTAGAATAGGTTAAAATCCCAGCACTCATATGGTGGGTAACAACCATTCCTAACTCCAGTTCTTGGGGACCTAACACCCTCTTCTGACCACCATATGCATTGCATGACACAGATGTACTTACATGCATGCAGGCAGTACACTTATACACATAAAATAAAAAATAAAAAAAAACCTGTTGCTAGTATACTAACTCAACAGAATCATGCAAAAAATCCCAACAGACAGCAGAAAGGAGCCCATCAGTGTGCACCATAGTGCACAACATGAAGATGAAGTGAGAGCTTCACTTTGAAACATCGGCAGTAAAATGAGCGGATGCATTCTTTTAAATGGAGCGATTCTCCTGCTGCTAAGGTCACTGAGCTCTCTGCAGTGTGTTAAATATTCTCTCCAGAAACATTTAAAGAAAAATTTTAAAATATTTTATTATTTTCATTTCATGTGTATCTGTCTGCATGTGTGTAAGTGCACCTGTGTTGTGCAATGCTTGCAAAGGTCAGAAGGAGACATCAGATCCCCTGGAACTGGAGTCACAGACAGTTGTTAGTCACTATGTGGGTGCTGGGATTTGAACCTGGGTCCTCTGTAAGAGCAGACAGTGCTCTTAACTGCTGAGCCATCTCTCCAGCCCCACATTTTAAAAAATTTAAATAAAGCCAGTTGTGGTGGCACACACTTTTAGTTCCAGCACTAAGGAGGCAGAGGCGTGCAGATCTCTGTGAGTTCAAGGGCAGCATGGTCTACAAAGTGAGTTTCAGGCCATCTGGGGCTACAGGGAGACCTTGTCTCAAAAAGACAGGGAAAAAAAAGGAAAAAAAAAAAGAAATTTAAACACTAGGTAAGACTGATAAAAGAAAATTACAATACATTCCTGAAAAAGGGTGTGGGGGGGTAACAAATGGAAAGAGATGCCAGGTTCATTGACTGAAAGACATAATTTTTTTTGGTCTTTTTGAGACAGGGTCTCCCTGTAGCCCCAGCTGTCCTGGAACTCACTATGTAGACCAGGCTGGCCTTGAACTCACAGAAATCCACCTCCCTCTGCTTCCCGAGTGCTGGGATTAAAGGCGTGCACCACCACGCCCGGCTGACATAATATTCTTAAATTTGGTAGTATTATATGAATCAGTGTTCACATTCCAGATTATTGTGGGTGGTAATGGAAATGCTAATGTGAACATTCACATGGAGTATGATGCACCTCCAAATAAGACATATCGGAAACTGGGAGATGGCTCAGTTGATACTGTGTCTGCCCCACATGCATGAGGACCTGAATTGGAACCCTTGCAAATACCTAAAAAGACCCCCCCCATCCCCAGCCCCCTCAAAACAGCCAAGCCTCATCCAATGTATCTGTAACGCTTGGGCAGGAGGATGGAGACAGCTGATTCACCAGATTTCCCCTATTAGTCAGTCTTGCCCATCAGTGAGCACTGGGTTCAGTGAGATACCCTGTTTCAAAAAGATTAAGTGTTGAGTGATGGAGGAAGACCCCTGATATCACCATCTTGCTTTCACCCAAATAACGACACATGCATACTCACATGAGTGTATAACATACACACAAGTATACATGTAATACACAACACACAAAGAACAACAACAAAAAAACCACACACACACAACCAAAAAAACCCTGTAGTTCATTTCCCATTACAAATCTTTCTTTACTTTATTTTTTATTTTTTTGGTCTTTTTGAGACAGGGTCTCCCTGTAGCCCCCGCTGTCCTGGAACTCACTATGTAGACCAGGCTGGCCTCGAACTCACAGAGATCCACCTGCCTTTGCTTCCCAAGTGCTGGGACTACAGGCATGTGCCACCACACCCGGCTCCCATTACAAATCTTACCTCAGAAGCTATTATGGCACCACAGGAGCTAGAACCCTGTGGCCACCGCTTCTGTGATGCCAGGGTAGCGGGCTCCAGCCTGCCCAACCTAGGAAGACAGCTCTGAGCCACAGCTTCCTAGCCATCTTTCTACCTTCCTCTCTTACCTCTCAGTCTCTCATCTATCTCTCTCAGTCTCTCACTCCAGCTCCCCTTCATTGCCCCAGGGTAAGTTGAGAAAGCCAAAGCTCCAATCCCTAGTCCCAAGCCAAGATAAGAAAGCCCCAGCCCAGAAACTGTAATGTCTAGGGAAACATCTGCTAGCCCCTATTGTTTTTAGTCTCAAACTACAGTGAACAAAACTGCTGATATTTTCTACCCAGATCTTTTCCTTTTTTCACCCTGGTCCCTTTCCCCCTTCCCTCAGCCCCTTCCCTAACCCTTAAAAGACTAAACCCACTGTGCCTCAAGTACGCAGTCTGTCCTGGAGAGGCTATAGCCTTTTGTTGTTTTAAATAAAGAACAATCTTCCTTGTTGAGGTCTATTTCTCATTTCATCTTTCATCTTTCACATCACCCTAGTTGATAGGTAAAATCGGGAGAAATCAGAGACACAGACAAGAACTCCAGCAGGGCAGGGTTTATTTGGAAGTCTACAAGGGTGGCTCTTAGCTCAGAAGAGAGGAAGCCACCAGCTCCCAAGCTGCTGGCTGGAGGCTTTTATGGGGGTGCTGAAGCTGGGAAAATAAAAATTGCTTGTGAGGGAGACAAGTCAATACACTGTGAAACTTATCAGGGGGGAGACAGATTATGCTGACTCATGCTAACTTTGGGGAAATGGACTATGCTGACTCATGCTGACTCAACTCCTGTTGAGTCAGGTCATGGGTGCAGGGGCTTGTTTGTGGGAGACAGACTTGAGCCTAGGGTGAAAGTCTTATTGACAGCCATACAGCAGGACTGAGGCAACGGCTCAACTGCTGGAGCCACAAGGAATGCCTTGTGACATTTTGCTCCCATTGGCAGATCATGAGACTGATGCCTAGAGCTCACCACTCCCTAATCACCACCCTTGGATACCTCATCTTTAAACTACTTGCTGTGCTGTGATTGGACCACTACCCCTATATAAGCTTGTGCCTTCCTGCAATAAACCAGATCTGTGTCACTGAACCTGGTCTCCTGTGTCTGAATGCGGCTCCGCTGACACAGTCTCCTCACCAGCCCTGGGGTCCGGACCAGACTACTGATCTGAGGAACTAAGAGAGCAGGAGAGCAGCCACAGCCGGAGGAGAGCAGCCACAGCAGATGACCACACTTGTTTATCTTCTAAATTTATCTGGGGGAAACAGAATATGTTGAAACTCATTCAACTCTTGTTTTCTAGAGTATTTCTCCCCCATGACCAGCAATCCCTATGACTATCTGATAGATTTCTGCTATGACCTTTTCTAAGGTTCAACTTGATGGCCATCCTAAATGAAATGTTGGTTAGTCTACCTCACAGAGTTTGTAGCTTTAAAACCTTTTCTTAGCATGCATTCTCAGGGAGTGGCTGTCTTTGTTCCCCATGTTCCCCACTGGGTCACTGTCACACATTTAGAACAAAGCTTGCTTTGTCCATCACATGGTGCTCTCCTCCTAGTGATGTTTAAAACATTCTTGACTTTGGTGGGGTCATATAAATCCTGACCAGGTTCCCGTTAGGGCCAACCTTAGCCATCAGAGTTCACCATAGACCCAAAGTTCCAGACACAAACCTTCACTGCTTCTTGAAGTACCTTAGTGTCAAGGCTTGTGCCCAGCACAGCCTCTGGTTCACACACTTTGACATGGACAAGGCCAGTGAAAAAATGCCACCCTCTGGCAGAGCCTTGCTGGAGGATGTACATCATTGGGGGTGAGTTTTGAGAGTTTATAGCCTCATTCTACTTCCAGCTTGTTCTTCTTCCTGCATGTGGATAGAAATGTGATATCTCAGCTTTTTACTTCTGACATCATGCCTGGCTGCTGCCGTGTCTCTCCCTCCATCATGGACTCTACCTCTGGAACCATATGCCAAAATAAACTCTTCTTACACATTCTTTCACACACACACACACACACACACACACACACACACACATGCCACTGTTAGCCAAATGTGGCTTAAGTTTCAAAAACCAAAAGCAGGGGCTGGAGAGATGATTCAGTAGTTAAGAACACTGACTGCTCTTACAGAGTACCCAGGTTTGATATTTAGCACTCACATGGCAGCTAACAACCACTTGTGACTCCAGTTCCAGGGGAATCCAACACCTTCCTCTGACTTCCACAGGCATTGAATGGCATAGGTGCACTTAAACACATGCAGGCAACACACTCATACACATAAAACAAAAATAAAATATTTAAAAAACCCAAAAGCATCATAGTAAAGTGCCGGGACTGAGGTTTGCTTTGCTTAGTGGGGGACCTACTGGCTTGGGGCAGAGGGTCTGATCCGCGACAGTCATAAACTCTGGGACCTGTGTCTTCCCAACAGGACAATTTATTTAAAAATTCAGATGGTTTTTATACATCCCAAGGAACTAGCAGTCATGTGGGATATGGCAGTCACATACAAAGATTTAGGTACAAAGAAACAGGACATTTAGTCTGTTAGTTGGCACAAGGATTCTTAAACTATTACTCAAGGTTATCAATGCCCATCCAGTAATTTATTGGCCACAGTGTTTTCTTTCTTAGAGCTAAAAGCATGGTGAACTTTTAGCTTTTAGCTTAGGAGTAAACCTTTAACCTGGCCTAATCTCTTAGCCAGGGATAGCTGAGTTATTTGTTCAGGACAAGGAGATGAGCTAAGGGTTGTTGATCAAGACGCTTTCCCACAGAGCAGGGAGCCTGCACTTTTATGACTGGGCCGCTTCCTCCTGCCAGCATAGCAGTGTTCTGCAGGCCAGGGATTATCAGAGCCACTGTTTTCAGTGCCCCTCCCTTTAGCAGAGAATGCAGCCTGGACCTATGAGTTTTAGGCTCACCTCACCCTAGGGCCTGGCATCATGGTTTCCTGCAGTTTAAGGGATGGGAGAGGGAAGAATATACAAGGAACCTAGGGGATAAAGGAAAAGGAGCTCAATAGAGGTAGGACCGTAGAAGAAGGATATTAGTAAGGGAGAAAGGAGGGAAATGGAGGTACCTTAAGTGGGGAAACCATGAAGGAGGGGTGAGAAAATGTGAGAGATGAATAATGCCTAGCTAGTTTTGAAAACCAGAGGGAACCATATTACTCCTACAACCTACTGACAAATTATACATAGCAGATCAAGAAATATATGTCTAGGTA
>NW_008328331.1:1058186-1058566 GCF_000622305.1 Nannospalax galili
TTTGCTGTTTGTCAAGTAACTTTTAGTTATATATATGTATGTTCTTATGAAATTATATTGGCCCCTTTAATCTTTGGTTGTACATCCCTTTTGGGTGTTTAAGGACATACCATTGGACCGGATAAACTGATTTCTTTTTACTCTGGAGGTCGTTTGAGGATCTGTTCCTCAGGGGTCCCATGGGCATGGGAGGAACCCCTGGCTCCTTTCTTCTACCAGTTCCATCTATGTGAAGATAAGTCAAAGGTCGTGCTCGACCACTGTTGGCTTCTCTTGGAAGCATGGAGGAAATGATTCCTCCGTGTTGACCCTCCTCTTTATAGACTGGACACTGGTTCAAGTCCATCTGGTGGGGTCTCCTTGGCTTCCTTGATCAAGAG
>NW_008328331.1:1060810-1073950 GCF_000622305.1 Nannospalax galili
AGTGTGGAAAAAAATTTTAAAAATCTAAAACTGGGGATGGAGATATGGTTAAGCAGGTACGAACACTGACTCTTCTTGCATAAGACCTGGGTACAAATCCAAGCACTCACATGGTATCTAACAACCTTCCATTACTCCAGTTCCAGGGGATACTAAGGCCTATTCTGTCCTCCATGGGCAATGTACAACATGGTTGCACTTACTTACATGCAGGTGTAACACTCATACACATAAAATAAAAATGATAAAATATTTTAAAAATTAACCTACCATATGAACTGATTATTCTTCTCCTTGGCATATGCTCAAAAGACTCATCTTATTGCAGAGATACTTGTCTATCCATGTTTGCTGCTCCTCTTTTCCCAATTCTCGGACTTGAGTTTGCTTTTCTTAGCAGGGGACCTACTGGAATCAGGGCAGAGAGACTTGATTGGTGACAGAGTCTGGTACTCTAGGACTTGTGTCTGTTCAACAAACTATTTATTTCAAACTTCAGATGGCTTTTATACATCCCAAGGAACTGGCAGTCATGTGGGATACGGCAGTCACATACAAAGATTTAGGGCACAAAGAAACAGGACATTTAGTCTGTTAGTTGGCACCAGAAGGATTCTTAAACTTTAAATCAAGGTTATCAATGCCCATCCAGTAATTTATTGGCTACAATGTTTTCTTTCTTAGAACTAAAAGCATGGTGAACTTTTAGATTTTAGCTCAGGAGTAAACCTTTAACCTGGCCTAATCTCTTAGCCAGGGATAGCTGAGTTATTTGTTCAGGAAAAGGAGATGAGCTAAGGGTTGTTGACCAAGATACTTTCCCACAGAGCAGGGAGCCTGCACTTTTATGACCAGGCCGCTTCCTCCTGCCAGTCTAGCAGTATTCTGCAAGACAGGGATTATCAGAGCCACTGTTTTCAGTGCCCCTCCCTTTAGCAGAGAATGCAGCCCGGACCTATAAGTTTTAGGCTCACCTCACCCTAGGGCCTGGCATCCTGGTTTCCTACAGTAAAGTTCCATTTCCTTTACATTGGGGTCATTTCTTAGAAAAGGGCTTCGAAGATTCAAAGTTTTAGTAATTCTCAAAACAACTTTAAAAAGTTTCCAGGAAAACAAGGGCAGGAAGTTGCAGGTAAGGGGCTTTTTCTTACCACAGCTGTCTGGGGCTGGAGCTGTGAGGTCCCTACCCTCAGCTAGATGTCATGGGTGTTATAACAACCTTTCTCTAAAATCACAGTTCATCCTGTGCTAAAGGGAAGCTCATTAAGCTCAGGAAGTAAACCACACAAAAGCTTCAGGAAGTCCCTGAAACTGACCAGATTCCCTAGGCTCCTCCTTCCCCCAGCTTATGTAAATAGTCAGGATGCTGAAAGACATCCTCAGACTGGAGAAGCTGCCTGAATAAGGCCAAGAGCAACTGGGATCCTGGGAAGAGACACTCTCCAACCTGCCAGCTGACTGCAAACTATGCAGTGAGATCCAGGTTTCCAGCATTCATGAGCCATCACCCAGGCAGCTCTTTGAGTCATTTATACTCTAGTAGCAAATCCCTCACCCATAGGCATGTAAATAATTTTACAGTACTGTGATTGTTTTTGTTCCCTTTTTCTTTCCACTTGGAGTTAGAAATTATTTAGCTTTTTTTTTTTTTATTTTATAGACGCTGACATTGAAGAGATTTTGTATTTTAAAGGGAACTTTTAGAAGAGTACCTTTAAATCGGGGCGGGTGTGGTGGTGCCCGCCTTTAATCCCAGCACTCAGGGAGGCAGAGGCAGGTGGAGTTCTGTGAGTTCAAGGCCAGCCTGGTCTACATAGTGAGTTCCAGGACAGCTGGGGCTACAGGGAGACCCTGTCTCAAAAAAACCAAAAAAAAAAAAAAAAAAAGTACCTTTAAATCATTGATATTTTTGAAAGAGAATTGTCAGACTTAAAGTTTGGACTGTGTTTTATACTGTGATATTAACATGAGATCTTGGGGACAAACAATGAGAAAAAGGTTATGATATAAAGTAATGAAAGCCAGAAGCTAATTTAAATAAATTATGATTAAATCAGATATATCATTTTGGCTAAAACCATGTTGGGAAAATGATTAGAGCCTTATGTTAGGGAAAAAATAAAGGCAAAAAAAAAAAAGTCAATGAGGGCCTTTAAGAGCACTGGCTTCTCTTAGAGAGGACCTGGTTTGGTTCCCAGCACCCACATGGCTTCAGCTGGTTCCACAGATGATAAATAGGAGCTATAAGTTCATTTAGAGGACATACTTTGCTTTATTGCCAATGCATCCAAAACTAGTTTAGCCTGGATCAGTCCCCTACCCTTGTACCCAGATGTAACTGGAGTGGTTGAATAGAAACTATCTATGATTGATGGCCATTGAGAGAGTATATTTCATTGCTTAGAGCGGGGGTGTACATGCCTGGTAGGGGGTCCTAAGTCACTAACAGGTTTTTGAGTGCATTGTGTGATGATTCTAGACAGTGAAGTGCATTATTTGAAGAGGGGTGTGTGCATTCCCAAATCAAGTGGTGCCCGAGGCTACTAAACTATTCCCTATGCTTGCCTACTTGGAAGTCATTTTATCTGAAACGAACCTTCAATGTCTCAAAACTTACAACCTATAAGATTGCTCCAATCACACTGAAAGGAGACTGCTTTCTCTTGCATGTGTTTTCACAACCCTATGAGATGGGTACTGTTAGCATCAGTTTCTGAGAGGTGAGGCAGAGAGGTGATTTGTTGAAGGTTGCAGGTCTTTAGTGAAGTCTTGAATCCAGATTTCCATCTTGAGTCCAGACTCAATTCTTGGAAGCTGCAACTAGCTTACTCTTATAGGAGCATGCACCTCGAACAGGCATAGGCCCGCCTACTACCCCTCCAGCAAGACCCACATAACTGCCCAAATCTCTACTTACGTCCTTATTACCTCTTCCCCACCCCCCAACACTCTCAAAATCCATTAAAGTCATCCTTTAAGTCACTGCTCCTGGACCCACCTCCATCCCCGCCCCTCGAGCCTAGTCCTACCACATGGACACGCCCACCCCATTATCCACCCCGCCCCCGGAAGGCCACGCCCACCGCCAGACCCTAGAGACTCCGGGACTGATTCCTGCCCCCCAATCAGGACTGCGTCTAGGGCGCTGCGCTTCCTTCCTTAGACTGCTGAGGCTGCGGCGGCGGCCCAGGTAGGCGGGAGGGAGCCTGCGGCGAGTGCCGAGGGCCAGGTGCATCCCGGTTACCCACAGAGCATGGCGGGTTCCCAGGCCAGCGGTTACCCAGTTTTTGCATAGAGTTGAATGTTATATTCAGTAGCTGTCCTGAGTTTTATTTAATTACCCCATTAAGGATTGCCACCCAGGGCCAGTGTTTATGTTCTTAAAAAGTCTTGTACTTACCTCATTGAACGTAGCTCTGTCCTTTCCTCGGGATAAATTCCAAAAAGTGGAAACACTAAATCACAATTCTGTGTTCTTTCTTTGGTACTTAATATGAATCTTTTTTCTAAATATGATATTTTTCAACATCTGGATGTTTGATTCAGCTAATTGGAGGTCACCAGGTTGCCAAGTCATTTTCTGTGTGGGCCAAGACCATTCAACCTATTGTACACAAGGAATTGTGTACCACAAATCAGACCCATACTGAGCTCTGTCCCTTAGAGGCCACAGTCTTGAGTATAAAGGCAGAAAGCATAATTTTGTTTAAAGATCTGGAAAGTAGCTGGACCATGCTTTTAATCCCAGCACTGGGGAGGCAGAAGCAGCCGGATTTCAGTGAGTTAAAGGCCAGCCTTGTCTACATAGTGCAGTTCCAGGCCAGCTGGGAGTACAGGGAGACCCTATCTCTAAAAGACCAACAACAACTACAAAAAGATCTGGAGCATAAAGATAAGTCCATCTTCATGTTAAAACCACTTCTCCAGCTCTAAAATAGGCTTAACTAGCCAGCTTCAACAAATCTTTTAAGTATTAGCCATAATACTTAAGAAGTTTCTTATTAGCCATAAGAAATTTTCTGATGATAGATGAGCCAAGTGCCAGGGCCGCAGAGTGTGGTAGGTGGCACTGTGTGTAGTTGATTGTGAGCGTAGCAAACTAGGAAGTGTGTAGTACACGAAAGTAGTTGATAGTCTATAGTTCAGTGTAATTGTAGATATTGATTAAACAGATGTCTGCTGTGCCAAAACCTCAATCTAGATGTTGGGGTTTAACAGTGAGCACGCCTTCTTCTCAACATTTTAGTATGGGAGCCAGACAAGAGGCAAGCCAACACAACCAACAGATAATTTCAGGTGGTAGCAAATGCCAGGATAAGGCAGTGGGTACCTAGGATGGAGCAGAGTGCTCTACCTTAGCTTAGGTTCTCAGGTGTCCTTTAAACTGAGGGTGGTCTATGTATTGAGAGACTCAAATGAACCATCAAATGAAGGTTAGGGCAGAGCCCTCTGTGAAGAGGGAGGTTGCAAGGCCCTGTGGCATTCAGGAGGAGGTGTTGGTGCCCAGGGGGAAGGGGCAGGGACTAGAAGGAAGATGGTCCAGGAAGCAGACAGATCCAGACTGCATAGATCTTGGGTGGTTGTGTAGCAGAGTTCAGGAGTAGTCAGTGAACTTACAGGTTTAATATTGACTTTAAATTTCATAAGAATAACTGCTTTACTTTTACCAACTTAATGAGTCATCTTTAATAGTAAAGTTGTTGGGTCTATTCCGTTGCCTTCTCAGCTTTTCCCCTTTTTCTTCTCTAGGCGTCTGGGGGTGGAGATGGGCAAAGTGCAGGTTTACCAGGAACCTAACAGAGGTGAGCGTTCTTGGACATATGTGTTGTGGCTCTTGTGGATTGTGCTGTCATGGCTCAGGCCTTCATCCTGCACTGTTGAGATGATTAATTTCAGTCATATGGTCAGTTCTGTTAGCAGGAAGTCAGGCAGGTAAGGTGGAAGGGTGTAGTTTTTAGGGCCTACTAATGTCAGCTAGATAATAGTCTTGGTGCAAGTCACATGTAGGGACTTGCATGCTGGTTCTTAGGTCTCATTCAGTAAATTCTGCATAAACAGGTGAATGAGCTGGTCAGCTGGATGGAAATGTTAGCTTAACTATTGGTTGACTATGTCACTTTAGGCAATGTGAGGCAATCCAGTGTGACTATAGTTTTAGTTTGTATATGTGTGTGCATATGCATATACATACATGCTCATTTGTGTTGCATTACTGGAGCCAGGGCCTCATACATACATTTCTTACCACTGAGCTATACCTCTAACATCAGAGGAAAAAGAGAGGCAGGGTGAGGTATGGCTTCATTAAAAGAGAAACGATACCACTCTCTGCTATGGTGGTATACCAGTAAACCAAGATTTTCTATCACATCACTCTGAAGCCTGGAGAGTGAAGGAATTTGCCTTGACTATACATCAGTGTTGCACTTGTGTGTGTGTGTGTGTGTGTGTGTGTGTGTGTGTGTGTACATACACCTATATATACAATGCCTGCAGAGGCCAGAAGAGGGTGTCAGGTTCTCTGGAACTGGAGTTACAGATGGTTGTTAGTCCCCTTGTAAGTGCTTAAAACCAAACCTGGGTCCTCTACAAGAGCAGCCAATGTGTTTTCTCTCTCTCTTCTCTTTCTTTTCTCTTATAAGACTGGGTCTTTCTGTAACCACAGGTAGCCTGGAACTCACTTCATAGACCAGGCTGGCCTTGATCTCACAGACACCTGCCATGGCCAACTCAGCCAGTACTCAACTGTTGAACCGTCAGCCGCCCCCTTTATGAGGGGAAGTAGCCAAATAGTAGAGGCCCTTAATAATAGAGCCTCCTAAGGTTTCCAGCAGTTGAGAACCATGGTTTGTTTGTGTGTTTTCATAGTTTAGGGATGGATTCCAGGGCCTTGCACATGTTGGGTATGTTAATTTTGTTTCTGTGGCTGTGATAAAATGCCTGACAGAAGCAACCTAAGTGAGAAAGGATTTATTCTGGCTCACAGTTCAGGGGATACATCCAGTCCATCATGGTGGGAAAGGCGTGGCAGCAGGAGCTGGAAGCTGGCTGGTCACAGTGTGTCCATATTTAGAAAGCAGAGGGGAGAATGCTTATGCGCATGCTCAGCTGGCTTTCTCCTTTTCCTGCCGTCCAGTATCCCAGTCCAGGGATGGTGGTATTCACAGTTAGGTGGATCTTCCCGCCTCAGTTAATCCAGTGTAGATGATTTCTCACAGACGTGCCAGAGGCTAACTTAGATAACTGCTCACAGGCATGCCTAGAGGCTTGTATCTAGGTAGTTCTAGAGCTGTCAAGTTGACAATATTAATCATTACACTAAGAAGCTCTCTACTACTGAGCTGCATCCCAGCTGAGGACCAGAGTTTCATAAAATCTGAGGGAAGTATTTCTGTTCTTCCCTTCAAGAATAGAATACCAGATCATAGTGACCTATTCCTGTAGTCCCAGCCCTTGGGAGATAGAAGAAGTAGAGGCAGGAGGATGAGGTGTTCAAGGCCTCACATAGCTACATAGCAAGTTTGAGTCTAGCCTCAACCTCAAGAGAGCCTGTCTCAAAAGGGGAGGGGGGAGGGAAGCATTGCTGCTTGTGATTCTTAAAGGGTTTTTTTTTTTTATTTGTGTGTGTGTGTGTGTGTGTGTGTGTGTAATTTATTCTTTTGTTTCATAAATTAGCTGTGAGGGTGGAAGTCTATGAACTGAAGGAGTGTGTGTCCCTGACTGGTGTGACATTTGATGTGTGTGCTCTGGAACAGAGGTGGCAGATGGGAGAGCTGCCCTGGACGAAGTGGCACAGTGAGGCTGTCTGCACCACTTGCAGCCACGCTGCACTCTGGAAGAGAGGGCAGCCAGGGTCTGCTTTCCTGTGCCCCGTCTCCAGGTGCCAGTGTGTCTAGTGCTCTCCTCAAGACAGTTGGTTTTTCTTTCTTTTAATGACCTGGTTGGAATTTACTTCTGGGCTTCCCATCTCAACAGTAGGTCTGTGTTTGCAGGTGCAGTGGTCATGCTGCTCTGGACAGCTTCAGTGGTCAGGGTGATGACAGCTGGTACTTGGGCTAACAGAGGCACCGGGTGCCCTCTTCCATCCTGCCCTGCCCCCTCCCAAACAAACCGCACCACTCTAGCATAGGAACACCTTGAGTCAAAGACATTAGAGAATCGGTAGGTGTGGGAGCCTTCTCTGAGCTCTCCTTGTCTGCCTACAAGTAGGATCTAGGTGTCTTACATCTGGCTGGAGTCTGGGTGTTTTCAGAGGTTGACATCTGTTCCTGAGACCTGAAGAACAAGCTCACCAGGTGCAGAGCAGTTCTCTGGGCCTGTCTGCCTTTCCAAAGTCAATTTACCTGCCTTTTTCCTCCTTCTTACCCTCCTAAGATGGTCTATAAGCACCGCATTTTAACTTTTTGAGCCATATTTTCTGTGAGCTACTTTTGCAAGAACTATAGGCTCAGAAGAGTTTTTCATGTGTACAAGTTAGTTTAGCTGGTGTATCATTTTTAGCCTAGAGTCTGAAAAGTGCTGTGTGTGTGTGTGTGTGTGTGTGTACATACATATGTATAAAATGGGGGAAAAAAGCCAAATATCAGGGAATTTAGGAACACACATACTTCCACCGAAGTTGTGCCCGTCTCTTCTTGATCTTCCCCTCAGCTATTCCAGGAAGAGGAGTCGTAGGAACCTTTGTGTCCTGTCCCTGGACAGTTTATGTGCTCTGAGCGAGGGCAGGGGGTACGGAGGGCACGACTGCCTCATACCTTCTTCTGAGACATTTGGGGTCTTCAGCAGAACTGGGCATGGGGACACCATGTGCTTATTACCCTGCCCCCATTTTCCTCCTCCCTGGGCCCAGGCTTCCCCTGTGCTGGTCTCCCTCTCCCCTTCTGGCACTAGGGGAGGAAGCACAGGACTGTGCTTTCATACTAAAAGTATGAAATGGATTTTTTTTTTGGTCTTTTTGAGACAGGGTCTCCCTGTAGCCCCAGCTGTCCTGGAACTCACTATGTAGACCTGGCTGGCCTTGAACTCACAGAGATCCGCCTGCCCCTGCCTCCCGAGTGCTGGGATTAAAGGCGTGTGCCACCATGCCTGACTGAAATGGATTTTTAATGAAAAAATTCTGCTCATTGGCTGACATTTTACCATCATCCATTGGCTCATCTGAGGTAGAGGTGCAAATCCTTGCTTAGTTCTCCTGGTCTGTGAGCTTCAGGGTGACCTCACACTGGGGCCAGTTCCTTTTTTGGTCTTTCCTGACAGAATTCCTTTCTGAAAGTATTTTAATTCATCCAGGATCAGACTTGTTAGATAGTAATAGAACCTACTCCTCCAAATGTTCACATTAGTTTATTAACAATATTTGTTGAATGTCTGTGATATTTGGGTTCATGTTTCATGTATAAGATGCTGTCACGATTGAAATAGAAAAGACCCTTGTCCTGGTGGAGTTCATGTTCTAGTGGAAGAATACATACAGAGAACATGATAGCCAGACAGGATGGCACAAGCCTGTAACCCACCAGCATAGGGTGGCTGAGGCAGGAGGATCACTTGTTTCAGGGCAGTATCATCTACAAGGCATGCCCACCTTGCAGCCCGCAGGTCACATGTATCCCAACAATTTGTGGATGTCAGTATCTTGTCATCATGTCAGGAGGTTGGCACTCCCTTCAGAGTGGGACCTTCTCTGAAACAAAACAAAACCAAAGGCAGAATGTGATGGAGTACCAGGAAACTGGTAGGAGCTATGTGTCTGTAGTAAAACCACAAAACAAGAAAAGCAGTTTACTGGGGGACAAACTATCCTGCTGTCTCCTGGGAGTAGAGGCAGCAGCCCAGCAGAGGAAGTTAAACAGGTTTTATAGGCCCTCAGAAGCCTGGGTGGTTCTGACTGGCATAGGAAGATTGGTTATGGACAGCAGATGTTCATCTTCCTGGGGTGGTTAGCCATTAGGAATGAGGAGGTTCTATCTCCTGATAAGCAATGCTCTGGAGTCACAGAGTTTCTGAGAAACGCTAGGTTTGAGTTTCTGTTTTTGTGGTAGAGGCCTGTGCAGCCGGCTTAGAGCATTGGCAGCTATGCTGCCATCTTACAGATCTAACATTCCAGCCTTTTGTTGATAATACAGGGCAACGGTGACTCTCTAGCTATTTCCTGCTGACCAGGGGTGATGGTAAAGGCAAGAGAGCCTCAAGAAGGCTAGAACATTGTCTGAAGTGAGGGGTCAGGCAGGTAGATGGTGGTAGGATACCTTAGGGAATTTGGTTAAGAGCATTTGGTTCACTGACTGTTGGGTCATCTCATTGATTCTTTCCTGAAAAAATTTAAAAAGACATGAAACAACCATTATGAAGAAGATGGATATCAGTGGGCCGAGAAGGGGAAGGAGCCAGAGGCCCTAAGGATACCACAGTGAAAACCTGATATTAGAGTTGGTCCCTGGAAGCTATAGTCTGTGAGTGAGCTCATGTAGGTTTTTGATCCTCTCTTCAACTTGACCGGACTGGTTCACGAAGTACCAGCACTCTTCATTGAGGAAGAGACAAGTGCCTCCCTTTTCAGCTGACAGCAGGTCAAGGGCCCTGCAGTATTGGAGGACCACTGAGGCTAGGGATGTGAGTTAGTTTTGGAGTAATTGTAGGGCTGAAGTTGACTCTTGGATGGTGTCATCTATTTGGGTGGAGATCTGCTGAGACAAGGTATGTCCTAGTCCCCCTTCTGCCAACCCCATGGCAGCCACTGAGGTTGGTAAATTTACTTCAACCATTACTGGGAGGAACACAGCTCACTGTATCCTATGTGTGACCTAGAGAAGGGTAGAAAATTATCCTTCTGTATCTAGGGTAAGTCGAGGCACCAATAGGAAAGGGAAGCAAGGGCCTGGAGTAGTTGTATTTATACATTGATAGAACTTCAACTGACACCAGAAGAGGATCCCCTCTGGGGCTCAAAGGATCCCTGAAACTGAGACATTGGCATGAGCAGATGGGGGCAAGGGTAAGAATGGTTGTTGTGGAAACAATCTCCTGATGCATCTTGAGAGTAATGGGCCCTGGCAGGAGTGAAGAAGAGGAAATAGTCTCAGGTTTAAAGAGATTAGAGTTTAGAGTTTGGAAGAGGAATTGCTGCTGAAAGGGATTGTCGTAAGGGAGCACAGAGGAAGCAAGAGGTTGCATTAAGAGTCCCATTAGTGTTCCCATAGGTATAAAGAAGGCCTAGGCTGTTATTCAGAATAGTCATCCATGAAGAGGGGCTAAAGGAGAGGTCTCTAAGTTTGGAAAGTTCTGAATCCAGGTTGCATTCTGACTATTTGATGTTTTCTACCACAGTATCGACAGGAGTGGATGATGCCTGTTCAAAGGACCTGAAGATTTTTATTTTTCCTCTTCCATCAGGATCAAAGGTTCATGCTATATATGTGTGGCCTTTGACCTCTATGGTCCAGGGCTCTCTAATAGTGAAGTGTTGGGAGCCTGAGGTTCAACTGAGTCTCAGCTACCTCTCAAAACTGCTGACAGGCCTGAGCTGGCAGCTTTCCATTCTGCCTGCAGCCTTGGCCTTGGCTTGCAGCCGGGGCTCACAGCCTTGGCCCAAAACCTTGGCTTGAAGCCGGGACCAGATAGCCTTGCTAGATAGCCTTGGCCCACGGCCTTGCTCTCCTTTCCAGCATATGGTTCTATTCTTCTATAATCAGAGATTCCTCCCTTAATGTGCATCAGAGCCCTCATGCTCTGACTGATGTAATGTTTTACATTCTGCTGTGTTCCTTTGTTCTTATTCTCTATAAAAACTCTTGCTTGTGCTTCAATAAACGAGACTTGATCAGAATCCTGTCTTGTCTCCATTTCTCTTGTCCTTGCCTCATTTTCATCCCCACCCCCCAATCCAGGTACCCTGTTGCAGACCCCACGGGCCGGGGCAGCATGGCGCCCAACGTGGGGCCTGGATACTGGGGGACAACGTGAGGGACACGACGGAGTAAAGAAGGGGTGCGCACCCGATCAAACAATAGTTCGGAGACGTCACGGTAGCCTGCTGTGACCGAGCCGACGGGTAAGTTGGTCGTGCAATTTAAATCATGGGGCAAGCATTGAGTCAGCATCAGAAATATGTGATACAGTTAAGAGAAGCATTACAGGCAAGAGGAGTAAAGGTTACAACTGAAGATTTATTTCATTTTTTTGATTTTGTGAAAGACATCTGCCCATGGTTTCCCCAAGAGGGGGTTATTGGTTTAAAAGATGGAGAAGAGTGAGAGATGCATTACAAGAATTCTATAAGGTGTTTGGACTGGGAAAGGTCCTGGTAACTGCTTTTCCATATTGGAATTTAATAAGTTAGTTAATAGATAAGAGATGAACATAAGCCAGTGGTGGTAGCAATTGCCCAAGCTGAAGAGATTTTTAGAAATAGTTCTAAGTCAGAGTTGAGAGAAATTCCCAAGGAGGAGGCGGCTGTTGCAAATCCCCCTCCGGGCCACCCAGGATGGTCAGGGAGCCGTGCATTGGGGCCCTCCGCAAGCCTGGAGAGTGTTAGAGCCCAGGACTTGGTGGGGCTGCTTTAAAAAGGAAGCGCCGCTTGCGCAGCTTCCTCCACGGGCGTGCTCGCGCTGTGCTGGGAGCCTCAGTCAGAAAAAAAAAAAAGCAGCGGAGGGGGCGGCGGCAGCGTTACTCTTTTCACCCGCCGACATTTTTGTGTGGTGGCGGGGACTGGGAGCCCCCACGGGCTGGCCTCCTGCCCCCACCGCAGCCCTCGGGGCCCTCCAGTTCCGCCGCCTATGATGTGGCATAGAGCAGCCCGCGGCGGGGCGCCACACAAAGAGCGCGGCCTGAGCCCTCTGTGCCTTTAAAGGCTGCTGCTTCCAACTTAAAGTGTCCCCCATGCACACACGCCACGCACCATGTCGCAGTATGGAGCCACAGCCCCATATACCTTAGCAGTCTTAGATGGTGTGGCTAAACATTGGTTAACTCCTATTGATTGGAATACATTAGTAAGTAAGGGCGGTCCTTAGTGGGGGTGACTATTTATTATGGAAAAAACCCACCAAGCTAGGAATGGATGGGATTTTGATATGCTAACAGACAAAGGTCAGTATGGGACTACTGAACAACAAATGCAATATGACCTAGGACTTTTCACACAAGTTCAATCTGCTGCCACTAAGGCATGAAAAAAATTCCTGCTAAAGGGGACCATTTAGAAATGTTGAGGCAGAACTAGAGTATGTAAAACAGTTAGCTTATGAAAATGCCAATCCTGCCAGTTAGGCAGCAATCAGACCTTACAGGAAAAAGACGGATTTAACTGGCTATACACACCTGTGTTCAGACGTAGGTCCGTCTTATCGACAGGGACTTGCCATGGCAGCAGCTTTTAGTGGACTAACTGTTAAAGGTTTTTTGGCTGATAAAAAATAGATTAAAGACAAGGGGTGTTTTAAATGTGGTAAGAGCGGGCATTTTGCCCGGAAGTGCAAAACTGGGAGTGACCAGCAAAAGACTGATAGCAAAAGAACTCCAAAGATCTGCCCTAGATGTAAAAAAGACAGACACTGGGCAAAAGAGTATAGATCAAAAAGAGATCTCCACAAAAATCTTCTCTTAAAAAAGCGAGAGGAGAAGCCAGTCTCAGGCTGTGCCTGAGAGGCTCTATAACAATGCCTTTCAACATAGTTCTTAGGCCCCGGTGCAGTGGGCATCAACAATAGCCACCGTTCCTAACTGTAATCATACACATAGAAGCTTTGACAGCAAGGTTTTTTGGTCCTCTGCCTCCCTAAGGAAAAAGTGTGGCAGATGTGCATGTGAATATTGTAAGTGTTTGTATACTATGTATAGGATAATTTTTAAATACGCTAACAGCTAACTCGAGGGAAACTGTGCACCTTTCACTTCAGACTTAAGCCTGTTCTTTTCAGTTAAAGATGTTTTCTGCCTAATGTCTCTTACTTGCTGTTTCAAACTTATGTAGTATATGCTAAAAATGTGAGAAGCTGACTCAGGGCAGAAACTGGTTCTTCCTGTTCAGACTCATGCTAGTTCTCACAAACTTCTGTTCTCAAGAATTCTCCAGGTTCAGACTGACCCTCTGACTCTGTGAGAAGAACTGAGAGCAGCTTGCATGTTTTAGTGCCTTGGCAT
>NW_008328331.1:1074467-1075140 GCF_000622305.1 Nannospalax galili
GCTGAAAATGTGAGAAGCTGACTCAGGGCAGAAACTGGTCCTTTCTGTTCAGACTCATGCTAGTTCTCACAAGCTTCTGTTCTCAAAAATTTTCCAGGTTCAGACTGACCCTCTGACTCTGTGAAAGAAAATGAGAGCAGCTTGCATGTTTTAGTGCCTTGGCATGCAGGATTTTCTTTGGATAAAGGGGCTCCCACCTCAGGGGTCAGTCTCCTTGGGTTCATGAAAGGGGGACCTACTCTGGATTGATCATAAAAATAACCTGTACAGGCGTGCTGTGATTGATCTAATAGGGAATAGTTAGAGAGCTGTCAGTACACTGACCAGGGCCATCCACAGCGATGCTTTGGATGTAATCAGGCATGCCCACGCAATGTCGACACTGTGCCTTTTGCAGATCTGCGCTGGGTTCCAGTCCCAACATGTTGTGTTTCAATGGTACCATGTAACATATTTCCTTCAGTTTGAGCCTGGCACAGCTTTGTTTAGAACCTGACGTTTCTGGAACTTGTCTTTCTGTGTTCTTTCCTGGTAGCACAGGTCGGTGGCTCAGGTAGGTGAGGTGACATCCTGAGCACTCTAAGCAAGTACCTTGTGGCAAAAGTTGCTTGTAAATGAGTCTTAAAGCTACAGGTAGTAATAAACGGTTGATTTATGGCAAAAATCGCTCAGA
>NW_008328331.1:1076408-1086427 GCF_000622305.1 Nannospalax galili
CCTACGGTGTTGCCACATTATTGAGTTACATTTTCCTTGGTTTCGTCTGCTTTCTGTTGCCTTGGCTATATCTCTTGTGTTATATGGAGTTCCTTTTATGTTTGACGTGTTTGTAGGCCTTATTGTTCTGTTTCCAGATCCATTGATCTTGCTGTCATCTATGACCATAACTTGCACACCCACCTGTTATATACATCTTATCTCTATGTATGTGTTATGTACCTACTCCTTCCCTCTTATGCCCTTATAGGTACACAGAGCCCATTATTGTAGTCCCTACTCTTCCTATAAATGTTTTGTTCCCTTCTTATGGTATTGGTCCGTTCGACTTTCCTGACAATAACGGCAAGATTAATATTGTACTTACTTCATCACTACTAAAATTCTGTGCTTTGGAGTTCCTCGTTGCTATCCTCTAAACATTAAGTTGTTCCAACAGGTAGATATAATTGTAGCCCCCCAGATGTGTTATGTCTCTCTGCTCAGTCAATAGATTCCACTTGGCCTACATAAGGACTCCAACTCTTCCATCTCTTCCAAAATGTGACAGTGTGGTCTTCTGCTCTGGTTTCTATAAGGCAATAATCCTGTGTTCCCAATTTTTTGAACTGGTTTTTTGGACTCTGTTCGTGTTTCCTATGAACTGTTTCCACCACCTGGCACCCACCGTCCTCCTCTCTTGACTCTGCCTGTGATGCTGTGATTCTCTCCATGATTCATTAATTGTTCCATATGCTTTGTACACCGTTGTTCTAATCATTGCTTGTCCCCTTAGGGTCCTTTTGTTTGCTTGGAGGGGGGACTTAGGATCTGCCTAACCTCAGCACAGAGCACAAGTTGGGGTAAAGGTAACCGCCAATATCACTATATTCAAAATTCAAATTACACACAGCTTGACCACAATTCGGTTCTAGACTCTGGACCACAGTTATATTTCTCTCTCAGTGACACTGTGCCACAGTGGTATTTCCCATTTCTTCCCCAAGGCCGTGGCCAATTGACGGGAGCTTTCAGGAGGCCGGTTAGCCAGTGATGGGTAAGATCCTCTCAGAGGAAAGCGGGATGCCGGCTGCCCCCAATGGCTTTCACTCTGGCAGAGGACAACCTAAGACAGGCATTCTTAGGTTGACAAGGTTTTATTAACTTCCTTCAGTTATTTAGCTCTTAAAAAGGAAAATATGCTACCTCAAATCTGTTGGGAGCCTGGGAGCCTGAGGTTCAACTGAGTCTCAGCTACCTCTCAAAACTGCTGACAGCCCTGAGCTGGCAGCTTTCCATTCTGCCTGCAGCCTTGGCCTGGAAACTCTGGCAGGCAGCCAGAGCCCACGACCTTGGCTTGCAGCCGGGGCTCACAGCCTTGGCCCCAAACCTTGGCTTAAAGCCAGGGCCAGATAGCCTTGCTAGATAGCCTTGGCCCATGGCCTTGCTCTCCTTTCTTGCATACGGTTCTATTCTTCTATAATCAGAGATTCCTCCCTTAATGTGCTTCAGAGCGCTTTTGCTCTGACTGATGTAATGGTTTACAGTCTGTGTTCCTTTGTTCTTATTCTCTATAAAAACTCTTGCTTGTGCTTCAATAAACGAGACTTGATCAGAATCCTGTCTTGTCTCCATTTCTCTTGTCCTTGCCTCATTTTCATCCCCACCCCCCAATCCAGGTACCCCGTTGCAGACCCCGTGGGCCGGGGCAGTGAAGGAGACCTGCCATTTGTCAGGCCCTGTCTTCAATTGCTGGGGGAGATGCCATATCCATTGGTAGGGTGGTGATTTCAGCAGCTCCAATAAGGACATCCTTCCCAGTTTTTGACCATTTTACAGTAGGATTCCTTTTGGTGATGCATGAAGCATAAAAACTTGGCTACCCTCTGATCCCTTTGGCTGTGGGCCACGCAGTTCACCTGACAGGCATCTTTGATATTAAAGGTAAGGCGGATATTGGAAGCGCATCCTGAAGAAGGGCAGAAGGTATAGTTAAGAAATGGATGGTTTTTGCCCTGAGCAAAAATTTGGACTCTCCAGGCCTGTTGAGCCACAGGGACAAGTGGGAGAGTAGAGAGGAGTGCCAGGAGGAGCAGAAGGGAAAGGCCCATATTAGGATAGAGGTTGTCCTCAGAGATGGTAGGCAAGTGAGAAATTTTTAGTTTTAGTGGCTCAATGGGAAGGCAGGAATACTTATCCGATGATGGGTCCAGAGCTTGCTTGAATTGTGACAGATGAGTCCAGGTTGTGACTCCCTGAAGCTTGGTAGTTGTACGAGTATTGAGGATGACCAAGTGTGGGCCTGTCCAATGGTGGTTGAGGGCCTGCGGACAAGAGACCTTCAAAAAGACCCAATTTCCAGGCACAGTGGTTTAGGTGATGGGGTTTGTGGAGGGTTGAGGGAGGACTTGGTCAGCTTGCTCTTGAAAAAGATGTCTTAAGAGGGCAAGGGAGGGTAAATAGACACTGAGTGAGTGGGGCTGGTTCTAGAGGCAGGAGATTTTCCAGAAGAAAGGGGTGGCCATACATTAGTTCAGATGGATTGAGGAATAAAGGGATTGAGAAGTAGCTTGAATACAGGCTAGAGCCATGAGTAGGAGTTGGTCTAAGGGAGATGAAGTTCTGAAGACAGTTCTGAGAGATGAGTTTTAATAATTCCATTGGCCCTTTCTACTTTTCCTGAGGATTGAGGGTGATAAGGGATGTGAAGATGCCATTGAACTCCCAGGGCATTTGAGACTAGCTGAGTAACCCTTGAGATAAATGCTGGGCCATTATCTGACTGGATGGATCTGGGAAGTGCGAACCTGGGTAGTTTGTCAGATAAGAGGTGGGAACAGACCAGCTGTCTTGGCTGTGGTGGGAAAAGCTTCTACCCATTCTGAAAAAGTGTCCACCATATTAAGAAGATATTTGTGGTTTTTTGTCAGGAGGCATGTGTGTGAATTTTGTCAAGTCTTCCCCCAGAATATTGCCTCAAAATTGATAATGGATTGAAAGAAGGGAGAGGTCTCAAAGTCCCCTGTGGGGATGCCTGGGTACATATGGAGCACTCTTGGGTGACAGTCTTAAGGAGAGAGGAAAGGCTAGGATGAAAGAGGAGAGGTTGGAGAAAACGATAGAGGGGTTAGGACCTGATGTGAAAGGACTTATGAATAGTTGTCAGAAAGGTCTTGGCTTGAGCATCATGGAGACAGTAACTGTCTTGTAAAAGGAGACAACCCTGGGGGCCTTAGATGGCCCTCATGCTCAGAAGAGCTTGTCACTGGGATTTAGAGTAAGTAGAAGTCAGGTGGGGCCAAGGGAAGAATGAGAGAAGGTGGGTAAGGGTGTTGGATAGCCTCTTTGGCAGTCCTGTCAGAAAAAGCATTGTCCATAGCTATTTTGTTAGTAGAGGCTTGGTGGCCTTGGCAGCGGATACCTGTCACTTGCTTGGGGAGATAGGAGGCCTTTAGTAGCTTTAGATGAGGGGTCCGTTGGTGAAGAATGTGCCCTTGGTGATAAGGAAAACTTGTTCCTCGAAAATGGAAGCATGGTGGTGTAGGATGTGAAAAGCATATTTGGAGTCTGTATATAGGTATGTAAGTCTTGCCTTGTGCCAAAGTGAGGGACTTGGTAAGAGCTATAAGTTCTGCCTTCTGTGAGGTAGTACCTGGTGGTAAGGGTGTGGATTCTATGATTTGGTCTGGGAAGTCTGGCATAACCTGCCTGGCAGAAGCCTGTGGAGCTGTCTATGAACCACGTGTTATCAGGGTGTGGTAAAGGGGAGATGGAGAGCCTTGGATTTTTGTAGGTCAAGGACTCAAGTGATTCTAGGCTGGGAGTAGGTGAGAGTGGTGGCATTAGGGAGAGGTGTAGTGGAGTTCAAAGGAGGGCATGAATCAAGGGAGATGTCAGGATTTTCTAAAAAGGTGATGTGGAAGAGTCAGAGCTTAGAGGGAGACAAGATAGAGAGGCTTCTGTGGGAGAGGAGGTCCTAGAGCCTGTGGGGATAAAGAACAGAAAGAGGTCACCTGAAAGTTGGCTTTGAGGAGTCCAGAGCAAGTAAGGCAGCTGCAGCAAGGGCTTGCAGGCAGGGTTGCCCTCCCCTATTTTGTTCAGCTGCTTGGAAAGATAGGAGACAGGTGCGAAGGTGGGTCCCTTCATCTGCCCCAGGACACTCAGGGAAATTCCCCCATTTTTTAGTAGTATAAAGGGTGAATGGCTGGGAGGTCAGTGAGAGCCAGGGCTGGGGCTAGTAGAGGGGCATGCGGAGGCAAAAGAAAGCAGGTGTAGAAGGGACAAGAGCCGGATGTGGCGGTGCACACCTTTAATCCCAGAAAGTTAAGAGATTCTCTTAGGGCACCCTTAGCTGCTTTATAGAGGGGGTGAGCAAGAAGGGAAAAGTTAGGAATCCAGGTCCAGAGGTATCCAGCACTTAATCCCAAAAGAGAAAGAATTTCCTCCTTAGTAGTTGGGGATGTGCAGGACCTCAGGTTCTGTTTGTGATTAAGAGTGAGTTCGAGACAGGTGGGAGATAACAGGAAACGCAGGTATTTGACCTGGGAGACAGAAACCTGTGCCTTGGAAGGGGAGACCTTATATCCCCTTTCCCCCAGAAAATTGAGAAATTGGAACATGTGTTGTTGGGATAGTGGGAGTGAGAGGCTGCAAAGCAAGAGGTCATCAAGCAGGCAGCTTGGAGAAAGATCAAGGGAGAGGAGATCAGTGACCAGGACTTGACCAAAGAGGTGAGGGCTGTCCCTGAATCCCTGGGGAAGGACAGTCCAAGTAAGTTGAGAGGCTGTCCCCATGTTGGGGTCCTCTCAGGTGAAGGCAAAGAGATTGTGTGAATCTGGGTATAAAGGGACAGTGAAGAATGTATCTTTAAGGTCAAGGACAGTGAAATGAGTGGTTGAGGAAGGGATCTGGGAAAGAAGAGTATAGGGATTGGGCACCACTGGGTAAATAGGGAGGATAGCCATGTTAATGAGCCTAAGATCTTGGACTAATTAGTCCAGCTTTAAGACAGGTAGGGTGGGTATATTGCAAGGCGAGTGGGTGGGTTTGAGAATACCTTTGCCAAGAAAGTGCTGTATGATGGTTTTAGACCCTGTGTATGTTTAGGGAAATACAGTATTGAGGACAACAGTGGTAGGAGGTAGGATCTTGGAGTGAGATTTTGAAAGGGGTATGATGGGAGGTTACAGAGGGGGAAGAAGAACTCCAGACTTCAGGGTCAATGAGGGAGGCTGGGATAGGGTAGGGTGAGGACAAAGAGGCTGTGGATTTAGTTTGGGTTTGTGTGGATTGAGGCTCCTCAGGGGCTAGAAGCAGAAGAAAGAATCCAGAAGGGATTGTAGGAAAGGAAAGGGAAAAAACATAGTTTAGTTATTGTTGGGGGCTGTTTGTCTATTATGTACATTGAGCTGTGTCAGGCTTGTTTACTGAGTTTGTGTTATGCACACCAGTATCTAATCTGCCTTATCGGGAGGAATATGTTTATATGGAGGTCTCACAACACCTGACCTTGAGGCAATAGTGGTAAACAAAAAGATCAAAGAAGGCTTTGATCTGACTGCTCCTTGACCCTCAGATACAGGTGGGGAAAAACAGCTGTTGTAACTAATTGAGTTCTTCTCTATAAAAAGGCAGAGCTGAAATAAACCGGGGCTGCAGTATTCACTGTCAGTCCTCCCAAGCATCTTTCCTGTCTCTTTTTCTTTCTTTCAATCGTCACTCCCCCTTTCAGGTACTGTCTGTCTTGGCCAGCTGGCACCGGCAAGTTATAATGTCCCTGCCCAATAATGGGTTAGGGCAGCTAGGCATAATGAGGAAGGAGTAAGTAATCAGATAATCCCAGAGGGAACAGAGGAGGGGGCCCATAACCCTGGGCTGGTGAGGGCAACCTTCAACGCCCATCACAGAGACCTGAGAAGGATGTTTTACTGGAGTAAGTGTGAAGTATAGCAGTCCCTACCTGCTCTCTGGACACTTACCGTGGGTTCCTCAGCGGTAATCCTGATAGTTGCAGTGGAGGCGAGGTCTCAGGGCAGCGTCAGTCTTTGACTGCCAGGCTCAGAAGATCTGCAAGGTTTTCCTATGGAGGAAGAAATTGACCTTGATGAGGCAAAGAGGGGCATTCGGCCCTCCAGTGTCCTGCTTGTCTACAGTTGGGGCAGGGTCCTGGTAGCAGTGGAGGTGTAGGGCAGTTCTTTGCTCAGTGGTCTGTGTTTCCACATTTGAAGCAAGCACTGGGTAGAGTCCATGGTTGCCCCATCCTCTTCTAGGGAGGACTTCACTGCCAGAGCTGGTATTTCTGTCTGTCATGGGAGGCCTTTTTGGTCCTTTCCTGCTCCTCTCGCCCATTAAAGACCTTAAATGCTATACTCAGCAGATCTCTCTGCAGGGTTTGAGGGCCTTCATCTATCCTTTTGATCATTTTTTTAATATCAGGGGCTGATTGAGAGATAAAGTGAGAGTTAAGGACCAAAATGCCTTCCTGAGAGGCATGGTCTCACTTAGTAAACTGAAGGAGAACCTTTGTGAGCCAAGCAAGGAACTCTGCAGGGTTCTCAGAGGGATGTTGGGTACCCTCAGCTTGTCAAAGTTGACACCTTCATGGGAAAGCTTGTGGAAACCTGCCAGGAGGTAGACAGCCATTCTATCCCTAGCCACCCTACCTAGAGATTCATTCTCAGCGTTATTACTTCGCTAATCCCAGTGAGGGTCAGTATAGGGAACCGCTACTGCCCCCACAGGACAGGTGGCACTGGTGCAATGAACATCCTGTGCATGGGTCTGGGCAGCCATCCAGACCCTTTCCTTTTCGTAGGGGTTTATAGTGTGGAGGACAGCATGATAGAGAGTTCATGCCAGTTTAGGTCATAGGCCAGAGTAAGGTACCTAAATTCTTTGGCAAAGGCACTGGGGTCATTGGAAAAAGATCCAAGGTGCTTTTTTATTGGGAAAGGTAAGACATGGAGAAAGGAACATAAACTGGGATAATGCCTTGGGTGCCTGCCACCGCCCGGAGGGGATAGATTCTGTCTCTACCGGAATGAGTTCAAGCTGCTGGCGGGGACAAGGGTTAAGGCTGGGGATCAGGGTAAGGAGGCAGAGGAGGTGTGCTGGGTTGTAGAGGAGGCCTTAGGTTGGGGTGGAGGCTGAGGGGGGAGCCCTGTCCTCAGCGTTGAAATCAAGGGTTGAGGTGCCTGGGTTTTCAGGCTCAGGAGAGGGTGGTTTAGCTTTTGCCAAAAGGCTGATAGGTGTGACAGGAGGCACAGAGAGAGGGATGGGAGTGGAGGGCAAAGGAGACTTGGAAATAGGGGATTTTGGACCATTTGCCTGTGTGGTGGCAGAAGTTGCCAATATCTGTAAGAACAAATGTGCCATTTTCAGGCCATTGAGACTGATTAACAAGTTTGTATTGGGGCTAAGCCATGTTGCTGTAATAAGACGTCAAGGTTTAATGGTATCCTTGAGTCCCAGGGGAGAAAGAGCCCTGAGGATACAGGCAAGAGGGGTTGTAGAACCTAGTTTTGAGTGAGAGGAGCCCATGAATGGTTGAAGAGAGAGGGAGAGATGCCCTTAAAGAAAGAATGGAAGAAGAGGATTCCTAAGACAAGGTTAGTGCTGAGATAGAGGAAGCTCAGGAGTTTCTCACCCCAACCCCTGGTGTTGGGGCGGTAGATAGGAAACGCACTAAGAGCATGAGGACAACAGCAGAAAATAACAATACATGCCAAGGGTCAGAGAGCATAATGGGCTGGACAGAAAGGAGAAAGAAAGTGGGTGGAGTGGGGGATGAAAGGAGGTAGGGCAAAAGTCAGAGGGTAAGTCGAGACAGGTCCTTGAACCAAGGGGCGTCCCAGTGGGTCGGAATCTGTCGAGAGAAAGCCATGGATGGGTGTCCCCAACCAAGTGATGGGTGGCCAGGAGAGTGTAGAGAGGCTGCCTGGTGTACTGGCACAACTGTTGTAGAGAAAGACCGAGCAGGCAGCTCAGAGAAGAGACACTTACCCAGGATGACAAAGAAAGGAGGTGAGCAGGGTAGGCAGAGAGGAAAGCAGCCAAATAGGCTGGCTCAAATTCTGTAGTCTAATGTGGTGGGTGGCTAAAGCCAGCAGAGGCAAATGTGATCCAAGTTACAGGAGGGTCGAGTCGGCAGTTTGTTCGGTCAAAGGAGGGACCAGGTCATAGGAGACCATGTGTAGATGGGTCCCTACACTCTCTGTCCAGTCCCTTAATAAACAGACTGGGAAGACTGGCTGGGCTGTGGTGGGCATGGGTTCTCACGGGGGCCAGCTTTAGCTTCCATCCTCCCCTCTGATCCTCAGAACCTAGGAGACCCTGGATAATTTTATTTCCCTCCTGCAGGTGAAGTCCCAGACTTCATCCCTCTAGTGAAAATCCTGGTAGGCAGGTGCCTTGCAATTAAGTGTATTTGTGTGTGTGTGTGTGTGTGTCTGTGTGGTTTGTGCAGGTGAGTACAGTGCCAGTGTAGAAGAAGAGGGCATCAAATCAGCTGAACCAAATTGAGGTCCTCTGTAGGAGTAGTACACACTTAACTCCTGAGTCATCTCTCCAGTCACGGAGGTGAGTTTGAGGACACCATTTAGTTTTTCTACCTTTCCAGATGATTGAGGTCTCCAGACAGAATAGAGATAGTGCTTAGTACCTAAGGTATTTCAGAGTCACTGTGTGACAGCTAAATCGTGGGATGATCTGGTAAAGTTGGACTCTGATATCTTTTGTGACTTTGTAGGGGAGAGCCTCTCTCTACCTGATGAGTATTTGATTTCTCTGAGTTCAAACCTCCCCATCTTGTAGTTTGTTCTTTGGCCACACCCTAGAATAGAAAAGCAATTGCTGCTTTATCAAGCTCTGGGGTTAACTCCTAAGAGGTCAAGCCATCCAAAGGAAAAGATACATCCTGTATCTCTTTTCCTGACTTTTAGTGCCCACAATGAGGTGTCTCTTTGCTGACATCTGCAACATTTTGTGTCCACCCCAAGGCATCTTGGTGGAGAAGCATTGTCATCCAAGTGCTGTACACCTACAGCAGCTCAGTCTACTCATCCAGTAGGGAAAGCAGCGGTGAGTGGGAATTATTGAAACTAAATTCTTTTCCAACCAAGATCTCCGGTGTGAGATCAGAGACCAGATCAAAGAGAAGAGGCAAGGATTATTTGAGCTTCCTTATACTTTGCAATGTATTCCTGGTGTTGGAGGTAACAGGGTTCAGGCAATCTCAATAGCCCCTAAGGCCCCTCCTTTCATGACAAAGAGGTGGATAAGGTGTATTCCTTCTCACCTGTGCTCTGTATTCTTTCTACTGAGATGGCAGGATATCCAGCTCCTTTGCACTTCAGACCCCTCCCTTTCATGACAGAGAGGCCGTGGACAAGATTCTCTCCATCCCTAGCTTCCTGAGCTCACAGGATTTAATCAAGTTTACTTGGTTGTTTCCTTTTTTCAATTGTGTGACTGTACAGAACAGAGAATGGGCAGGGGAGGAATAATGGTTCCTGTGGGGAGCTTTGAGTGGGAGCAGCCCCTCCATTAAAGACCCAAATGGAATAGGGCTGTCCTGGATAGCATCTGAGACTAGGTTAAGTGAAGGCTGATAGCTTATAGTCTCCTCTTAGTTTATCACAGAGGTAGAGCAGATAGGCCCTTAACACTTTTTGGAATGTGAGCTTACCACAAGGCGCAAGTGACTGGAGAGTTAATATCTGTCTTTCAAGGTTACATGAAGACACTAAATAGATATTGTATCCATGTAAGGCAACAAAATCTTATTGGACCTTCTTACTCAGATGGCCTATTTTTCCTGTTTCAAAAATGCTTAAACTTAATTTTCTTGTTGTAGTGGTGAGTTTTTGTTTTTGCTTTTTTGAGACAGGCTCTTACTATATAGCTCTGACTGGCCTGGTACTCACTATATAGACCAGGCTGGCCTTAAACTTTCCAAGATCCACTTACCTCTGCCTCTCAAGTGATAAAATTAAAGGCCTGCATCGCTCCAACAGTTTTACACTTTTTTTTTTTTTTTTTTT
>NW_008328331.1:1086610-1132485 GCF_000622305.1 Nannospalax galili
TTCCCACAGATGCCAAAAGAAAGTGCCATTCCCTTGGTATAGGCAGTTGTAAGCCCTCTCTGACTTGAATGCTGGTCATCAAACTCCAGTCTTCTACAGAAATAGCAAGTGCTCCTAATCCATGAACCATTTCTCCAGAAATGTGTCTTATTTTTCTTTAAAACCATTTTATATTTAATGAAGCATAATGAGGTATTTCTAAAACACAGATAAAACCAGTTAACAGCCCTGGAACCAATTTGTTAGAGGTTTAATTCTTTTGTGGGGGTGGATCTTTTTGAGACAGGGTCTCCATGTAGCCCCAGCTGGTCTGGAACTCTCTCTGTAGACCAGGCTGGCCTTGAACTCACAGCAGTCTGCCTGCCTCTGCCTCCCGAGTGCTGGGATTAAAGGCATGTGCTACCACACCTGGCTAAGAGGTTTAATTCTTATTACAAGCATTTAGACATTACTTTTGTTAAAAATCATTTACTCCAGTGCCTATGTTTCTTTTCTGGGTATCCCTGTGTCACAAATGGAGTTATAAGGCTTAGTTGAGCGTCACCTCGTTATGCGAGGGAGGATAAATATTTCTAGAGCCAATGTCTTTCAGTGCATTTATTTGGGGAATCACAAACAAATTTCACACATATAACACAACGACAGATAAGAGTACCAGTCCTAGGGCCAATGCCCAAGTGGAGTCTTCTCTGTCAGATGTGCTGATGATCATCTCGGCTCTGTTCAGACGTTCTGTGGTCGAGAGTCGAATCAGGTTCAGATGTTCACGATGTGAAGTTCCTCTCACTCTCACAGTTCAGAGACGGGATCAGTCAGAAGATGGGGCTGCACAGCTGACGGGAGTTCAGCTCATATGTGTGCCCCCAAATTGATTTTCCTCTGGGTTTTTATAGTCCTTATGCATGACTTGGCAAACATATGTTTACCAGTTGCTTACGTCATTTAGTTAATCACACAGTTACAAAATTCAGGTTGCTAGGTTACATTCTAGGGCTGTTAAGTTATACTCTTATCTTTAATGTACACACTTTGGATTTGTTTACATACTTTCACTTGTAGGACCCTGAGATCCCCTTCATTCAACCCCTCCTGACACCCCACTGATTGCTCTTTCCAGCTCCTGACCACACAGATGGCCAGCACATTCCACAACCCTGAGAACAACACCTGCCAATAAAAAATCTCCATGACCGCATCCTGTACAACCGATCAGTTTAAAGGTGTGTTGGCGCGCGCGGGATTCTTGGACCAACCACAAAGTGACACAGTTATTCCCCTCCTCCCTTTGTCTCTAACCTGTAAAGAGCCCTTTCTTCCACCACCTGGGGCTCTCAGCACGGATCCATTATGTTGGTGCGGTCTGAGAGCCCGAGCTTAGGCCCAAATAAACCATAAACCTTGCTTTTGCATTTTTGGTGTGTTGGATCCTCGGTGGTCTTCTTGGGGTCCCTTGAATGAGGTATAACACACTAGAGTTGTTTTTGATTCTTGGTTTCTTAATTCTAATACGTTCAATACAGTTCTTAAATTCTTAATTCTCTATTCTAGTACATTCAGTACACCTGGATTTCTCTGAATGTGTATCATCACATCTCTTTACAGTATCTTAAAGATGACTAGATATCCTCTTGCTTCAGTGCCTGCTTGGATATGTGAGAGCTTAACTTCTGCTCCTACTCTAGCCACCTCTGCCACCTTGCCTCACCTTTTGGACTCTTGCCCCTTTGGAATCATAAGCTTAAGTAACCTCTTCCTTTTGTAAGTTCCCTTGGTCATGGTGCTTCTATCATAGCAACAGAAAAGTGACTAATACAGTAATTAGTACCAGAGAGTGTGCTGTTGGCTGTGAAGAAGCTGCCCACGTGGGTTTTTAGAGAAATGTGGAAGACTTTGGAAATTTGGGCTAGAAAAGTGGTTGATTCCTATAAGCAGAGCTTAATGGGCCATTCTTGTAGGTGCTTGGAAGAAAGTAGTGCTGAGAACAATGTAGTTCCAGAGAGAAATAAGGACTTAAGCAAAGTCTGGCTGGAGTCTGCCCCCAGCCAAAAAGCTTGCCTGAGGCCAAGTTGAAAAATAACGGACTAATTTCTTTGGCAGAAGAAATTTCAAGACAGCCCAAGGTACAATTGTTGGGGTGGCTATTAATGGTAAATGTTATGCAGATGTACAGTGAAAAAGAGCAAATGGGGTAGAAGGAAATATAGAAGAGCACTAGGAAGATTAATGTTGGAGCCAAGGCTTGTGCTGAAGGAGAGGATCCCTTTGATAAGGAGATTAAAGTGATTAAGGAGAGGCCTAGAGATTTGCACTTAAATAATTGAGAGAGTGCCTCCAGGGTAAGACCACACCCAGCTAAGCGTCCAACTTATGATAGGAAAATTCTACAGGGGTTTTTCTAAGAAAACCACTGAATAGAAAAACTTCAAAAGTGGATGAAGCAGGCTGGGGTCCAACCCAAACTGGCAGCCAGACAGGACAGTGTTGTTCACCTGGTGCTGGCTTTATGAAAGATGCAGGAGTGAAGGGTTCATCACTTCTTCCCCTGCAGTTTTAGAAAGCCACCAAGACCAGGCAGCATGCAGTGAGCAGCAAGGGCTTCTCTGGATAAAGAAGGTCCTGATAGGCCATTGTGTGAAGCCATGAAGGTGAAGCCTGGTTGTCAGTGGAGATCCCAAGAAGATGTTTGTGATGCCAGACCTGCGAGGCCTCTGCCAAGGAGAGCTGCATACAAGGAGTGGTGCCACCACAAGAGAGGGATGTATGTTTCTCACAGCAAAGCTGGAGAGATTGAGCCATCTAAGACATTTGGAAGTAAAGTCTCAGAAGTTGGACATGGAGCTACTGGATTTGGTGTTTGCCCTGTTGGTTTTCAGGCTTGTTTTGGTCCAGTATTTCCTCACTATCCCTCTGTTCCTTGCTTTTGGAATGGGAATGTGTGTTCTGCTCCTCTGTATGTTGGGAATATGTAATTAGTCTTTTGATTTTACAGGGGCTTACAGTTAAGATATTGTGCTGAGTCTCAGAAGAGACTTTGTACTGTGGACTTTTGAATAGTATTGAGACTGGTAAAGACTATAGGAACTTTGAAGGTTGGACTAAATGCATTTAAAATTGTATATGTGTTAGGTAAATCGAGTCGTTTGGGAGAAAGCACTAAGACACAGACCAGAACTCCGGTGGGGTAGAATTTATTGGCAGAGAAAGTGCACGGGACAGCCCCCAATTCAGGATGGAGGAGCATCAGTTTATAGGCTGTTGGCTGGGGACTTTTATGTGGAAGTTAGGGAGTGTGAATGTGGGAAAAATTATTCCAAGCAGAGGGGTCTGGGTCTTGTCAGGAAGAAGCAGCCCCTGCTAAGGTGGCCTCTTATGTCAACTGGGTGTTGGGTCATGAGATTAAGGGGTCTATACATTATGAAACTTATCAAGGGGAAGCAGCTTGTACCAAGACAGCTCTTACATCAGTGGGTCTGGGGTGCAGGGGCCTGTTTATCTTCTAAGATAATCTTGGAAACAGCTTTGTGCTAAGACAGCTCTGAATGCAGCTGCCTGTCCAGTTCATTTTTTGCAAGGGGGTCTCAGAGCTTGTCTTGTGCTGCTTTGCTGCTCTGGGGGAAGAGTCGTCTACAGACCTAGACTCAACATTCCAGCCTGTTGTGTTATAGGATAGGGGGGTGGTATTTTCTCATCATGGCTACTTCCTCCTGGTCAAGGTCAACATGGGGCAGGGAAGGCTGGGGTCAGGGTCTGGTCAGGCAGCGTGGGTCTCCAACTTGTGCATCTGGACCAAGGTGGTCAACAGGTATTCATACACATGGGGGAAAGGAGAATAACAACTGATTAAAGCTGGTATGAGTTAGTTGTTGAATCTAGCCCTGAAAATATCTTAAGAGGCAAGGAGCAATGGTTAGCACCAAAGTAATATAAAGCAGGGGGCTGAGTAAGGGCAGAAGCTAGTAGGTCAGTCCTGTAAAAATATCCCATTGAGGTGACTGATGGTACTGGGAAGTTGTAAGTGAAAGATCCTTGGCCACCCGTTGAAGGCGTTTTATATTATGCTTGACCTTACCCAATTGGTTGTCATAGTAACAGCATTCCTTGCCCAAGAAAATGCAGGTACCCCCTTTTTCTGCAGTTAATAGATCCAGGGCTTGCCTGTTCTGGAAGGCAACTTCAGCTAGGGAGGACAGCTATTGTTGTAGGATCTCTGTTGACTGGGCTGTAGTTTCCACTGTCATGGTGAGTTCCCTCCTGACATCCTCTGTTTCCTGGGAGAGACACTGGATTGAGATCAGCATGTGTCCGAGACCTCCAGCCATGAGTCCAGTGGGTGCTACTGATGTCACCAGACTGATTCCTACTAGGACTGCCAGGGTGGCTAATCTCTTTGTCCTGGTCCCTTCTGTTTTTGAGGATAAGAAATCATATACCTCTCCCGGGGTGTATAGAGTTAGTCTAATTGTTGAGCAGGTGCCCTCAATCTGTCGAGAGATGCAGGAGTATATTTTGGAAGAGCAGAGGAAGAGTAGCCCTGAGGCTAGAACACTGTTGTCTTTAATTGTAATGTTGTGGCTTGATGAGTGAGGGCACTTGAAAGTTTATGGAACCCAGCACTCTGTTTTGTTAAGGTAAGGGGGTAGGGCAGGCAGGAGTTGTTGCATCAGGGGTTTGGGGGAGCATTGAGCTTTAGTTTGGGAGGTAAAGTTATAAACTGGGAGGGGGATGAGGAGTGAGCCCTGTAGGGGAGCACAGAGGAAACAGGTGGATGTATTGATCTCAAAGTAGCTTTTGAGGAGATTTAAAGAAAGAGAGAGAATCTGATCCCAGGAGAAACTGCAGGAAGAGTTAAGATAGTGGAGCTGTTTTCTTGTCTGGCCCCATGCCTGACTCAGGACCTCCATAACCCTTAGGGGTTGTGAATCTTGGATTGTCTTTTTTATCTTTATTTGCCAGTGGTCTATGGCAGTGGTCTATGTGTAATGAATCCCTGCTGTAGCAATGCGGTTCCCTGCCCATAAGTGTGGGTTAGTTATTTTGAAGGTTACTTCCCCACACTGTTAGCCTTCTTTGTGTAGCCTTAATCTATTGTCTTTGGTGTCACAGCTAGGGCCATAGGTGAGTTGATTTTTCCCCATCCCAAATTTACCCTATCCCCCTTTTCCCTCCCCACTTAGCCAATGATAGTTGCATTTCCATGAGGGGCAGCCCTCCGAATTACCTGGGTCTCTACATTCCTTTTTTGGTTGGTCATCTATAAAGCATAGGAATCTGCTGTAGCAGGCATGCACCATGTTGAAGTTAAGGGAAATAGTGTTACCTGAGGAAAATGGGCACACAGCAGAGCTTAGGAGTTTGAGTTCCTGATTTCTATTACTAATTTTCCACATTTCAAATTTATAGGAACATGGTGGGTAGGTGCAGTGGGGGAATGGCTAAGATAGGGTCCAGAGGGAAGAACAGAAGTATGGTCAGTAGAAAACTAATTCCTGAATCAGTGTTAGGGAGGGGGCCCTTGAGATTTTTAGTTTAAGGGGCCCAATACTGCTGGCCTGGTACTTGCTGTGTTCCTTGACTGGTTTTAGTTTGGAGAGGTGGATCCAGCCAGGTTGCCCCAGGAATTTAGCTGCCATTTGGGTAGACAGGATCACCAGGTGAGGTCTGGTCCTGCATGGCTGGAGGGCTCCCTTACTCCCTTCTGTTGGGTGGGGGCCTGCAGATAGGTGTAATTTTCAGGCTGGACTGGGTGGTCAATTTGGCCTTTAGAAGTCTGAGGAATAATCCAGCCAGCATGTTCCCTGAGTAGTTTTCTTAGAAGGGTAAAAACAGGTAAAGTCATGGAGAGGAGAGGGATTGAAATAAGAGGTCGTTGAGGAGGAAGGGTCTCCCATACATGAGTTCAAAAGGACTGAGGAAGGAAGGAGCCCTTGGGATGGCTGGTAGGTAAGTAGGAGCAAGGGGCAGGAGAGTTACCCAGGATTGGTGTAGCTCTAGGGAGAGTTTAGTAAGATAGTCCTTAAAGGGAGAGTTGGCTTGTTCTACCTTCCCTGAGAATTGAGGGTGGTAGGGGATGTGTAACCTCCACGTTATTCCCTATTACTTTGGAGATAAGCCCCAGGCTGTTATCTGATTGGAGGGTGAGGAGGAGGACAAAATGAGGAAGGATATTTTCAATTAAACAGCCACTATGTCTGCTGTTTCACGTGTTGTGGGGAAAGCTTCTACCCATCTGGAGAAAGTATCTACCCAGACCAAGAGATATTTAACTTTTCTGTGAGTAGGCATGTGAGTAAAGTCTATCTGCTAGTTGACTCCTGGGAGGGATCCCTGGTGCTGGTGGGGTTTGAAAGATGGAGGAAGGCGGCTTCCGCCCTGTGGGGAGACAGTGGTGCATGTGGGACATTGCCTGGTGACCTCTGTGAGGAGCATGAAAAGTTTTGGGCAATAGATGAGGGGCTCCAGGAACTTGTAGAGCAGCCAGGCACCTACATGGAAAATATTATGTAAATGGGTTAAGATGGAGGACACTTGTCTCGGGCAGGCAATAATTAGTCTGATAGAAGCAAGCAGCCCTCCAGCCCCTGGATGGCCCCTATGTCCAGGAGGCTCCTGTGTTGTTGGGAAGGATAGGAGGGGGACATTCCTGTTGGTGCCAAGAAGTGTAAACCACCAGAAGGGCAGAGGGCCATACTGGCTTCCTTAGTTGTCCTGTCTGCCAGGTAATTGCCTCTAGCTATGGGATTGGTGAGACGCTGATGACCCCTACAGTGGATCACAGCTGCCTTAGTTGGGAGGTAGGAGGCCTCTGGGAATTTGAGAATCAAAGGGCCATTAGTTATGGGGGTTCCCTTGGTTGTTAGGAGACCCCTTTACTTCCACACCAAGGCATGATGATGGAGTATGTGGAAGGCATACTTAGAATCTGTAAAAATACTGTCTGCCTCTTCACTAAAGTCAGGGCCCTGGTGAGGACCACGAAGTGTTCAACCTTTTGTGAAGTAGTTCCAGGTGGCAGTGGTCCCAACTCAATGACATCTGTGAGAGATGCTATGGTATACCCCACCCTGTGGGACCCCATTGGAGTGAGAGTTGAACTTCATCCACAAACCAAGTCAGGGTTGGGTTTGGTAGGGGCTTTGGAGAGATTAGAGGGTCCTGGTAGGAGAGTTCCTGAAGAGTTTCCAAGCATGAGTGAGCGAGTGGTTCATTAGAAGGGAGGACAGAGGCGGGATTGAGAGGAGGGCAGGATTCAAGGGTGAGTGAGGGGTTTTCAAGAAAGGTGACGTGAAAAAGTTGTAGTTTGGAAGGGGCTAAATTGGCAAGAGATATGTGAGTTAGTAAATCCTTAAACCAGTGTGGGGAGAGGACAGAGATGGGCTGACCCAAAATGATCTTAAGTGTCTCCTGGGCCAGGAGGGCAGTGACAGCCAAAGCACGGAGACAAATTCACCACTCCCGGATGGTGGTATCTAGCTGTTTAGAAAGGTAGGCTACCAGAGCAAAAGTGGGCCCCTTCATCTGCCCCAAAACCCCCAATACCAGGCCCCTATTCTCAGACGTATAGAGGAGAAATGGGGATCCCAGGTTGGGGAGACCTAGGGCTGATGCCTTTAAGAGGGCCTCTCAGATAGTGTGGAAGGCTGTTGTTATGGGCCCCAGAGGCTCGATGGGCTCAGGGGAGCCTTCTTTGGTGACTTCATAGAGCAACTTTGCTAGAAGGGCAAATTTAGGAATCCAGGTGCATAGTTACCTTGCAGTACCTAGGAAGGACAAAACTCCCTCTTTGGTTGTGGGGGGCTTTCAAGACCTTAGTTAGTTAATTTGTTCTATCTATAGTTAAGTGGGAGGATGTAACTATGAGAAGGAACCCCAGGTACTTGAGGGAGAGAAAACTGTGCCTTAACTGGAGATACCCTATATCCCCTATCCCCCCAAAAACTGAGGAGTTTGATTGTGTGAGTCTTGGAGACTGAGGGGGATGGAGAGCAAAGAAGTAGGTCATCTACATACTGTAGGATGGTAGGGGGGGTTAAGGTCTAAGGAGGTTAAATCCTGGGCTAGGGCCTGCCCAAAGAGGTGATGGCTATCTCAAAACCCCTGGGGCAGGACAGTTCAGGTTAGTTGGGAAGCTATCCCAGTGTCAGGGTCCTCCCAGGTGAATGCCAAGAGGTTGTGAGAGTCAGGATGTAAGGGTATTGAGAAGAAAATATCTTTAAGGTCTAAGACAGTAACGTGGGTGGTGGAGGAGGGGATATGAGAAAGGAGAATATAGGGGTTGGGAACAACCAGGTAAATGGGAATAACTGCCGTGTTAATGAAGTGGAGGTCTTGGACCAAATGGTAGGAGCCATCGGGCTTGAGGACCAGGAGAATGGGAGCATTGTAGGGTGAGTGAGTAGGTTTAAGGAGGTTAGCTCTCATAAGTCTTTGGATTATGGGCTTAAGTCCATGGAAGTGTTTGAGTGCGATTGGGTATTGGGGCCTGCTGGGAAATAGGGAGGGATCCTTCAAGGAGATGTGGATAGGAGTGTGATGAGAGGTTAGTCTCGGGGCTGAGGTGTCCCAGACCTTGGGATCAATCTCAGAAGGGGGAAGTGGCAATGACCTGGCTTTAGGAGGAGGAGGTACAGGGGAAAGGAGGAAGAGCATGGAGAAGGAGAGAGAAATAGACAGGGAAAGCTTTTGCATGAGATCTGCCAGTTAAGGGAGCTGGGCATGTGGGCATAACCAGAAAAGAGTGAGTTAAAGGTACCTTCCGGAATATGCAGGATAAGGGTCCTGTTGATTTGGGGTTGTGGGTCTTCCCATCAACCCCACCTCTGAGATCTTTGAGGGAAAAACTTTACCAGAGTGGGAAGGGAGAACAGACCATGAAGCGTCCGTGTCCAAAACAAAATTAATAGTCTTACCCGCCACCATAGCTGTTACCCTGGGCTCCTCCATGCAGACGGTCATTGAGGAGGTGGGGGTCAGGGAGCCAGGGTCTCCTCAGTCTTCAGCCGCCAGGCCCAGATGGTTGTTCACTGAGCGCTCTAAAGCAGGATGGGTCTGGGAGGTGATTGGCCTACCTTGATGCTGCAAAGAAGGTAATCAATCCTCCAGTGACCTCGTTGCCCACACTGAGGACAGGGACCAGGAGGTGGTTGCAGATTAGGACATTGCTTTGCCCAATGTCCAGTGGCTCCACACTTGAAGCATGGTCCTGGTGGTGGTCATTGGGCCCCGTTGGTGTCCACAGTTTTCTTGGGAGGAATCCTTAGGACTGTGGCCATTAGTTGGTACTTTTGTTTGGACAGGGTGAGTTTGTTTGTCTTCTGTTCCTCCCGGTTATTAAAGATCTTAAATGCCATGTCTAACAGATCTCCTGTGGGGGTCTCAGGGCCCATGTTTAAGTTTCCTCCTGATATCTAGGGCTGATTGTAAGTAAAGTGACGGTTGAGCATAAGCTGACCCTCTCTGGACTCTGGGTCATACTTGGTCTACTGAACCAGGCATCAGTAAGTCTGTCCATAAACTGAGCTGGGGTTTCAGTAGGGCCCTGAGTAATCAACCTAAGCTTTTCAAAGTTAACTACTTTAGGGGGCAAAGATCTTTAAAGATCCATTAGGAGGCAAGTAATCCTGTGGTCCCGGGCTGCTCTACCTGGGGAAGGTCCTGCCTGATTCCCCAGTGGGAGTTGGTAATTCCACCCAGGATCTTGAAGGGGAACTGCCTCAGGTACAATAAGGTGAATCTGGTTAGTGGAATGAAGCTCATTAGCATACTCCTGTGCTGTTGTGCAGACCCCATGTCTCTCATCAGGGTGAGGGTGGACTGAAGAATCATAAAGAGATCATGCCAGGTTAGATCATAGCTACGAGTGATGTATTTGAATTCCTATATGAAGTATGTGGGATCAGAAGAGAAAGAGCCTATTCTATGCTCAAGCTGAGACAGGTCACCAAGGGAGAAAGGGAAATGGACCTTGACCACTCCCTACATCCCTGCCACCTCCCAGAGGGAAAGACACCATGGGTAGGTGGTTGAGACTGAGTGCAGGAGCAAGTATGACTTGACACAGGAGATGGGTTGGGAGAAGGTAGAGGAGAAAGAGAAGGGGAGTCTGGGGAGGAGACCAGAGTGGGGGAACTTGGAAGGGTGCCCTGTCCATGTGGGGACCCATGGGTACCAGGGGCAGGGTCTGGAACCGAGAGGTAGGAGTAGAAGTAGATATAGGAGAGATAAATGGGTTGTTTGAGCTAGGAGTAGGAATAGGAGAGAATATAGGATGTTTACTAAGGAGTTTAAGATTGTGGATTTCCTCAAGTAGAGTAAGGTTAGGAGAGGGAGAGGGTGTGAGGGATTTAGAGCAGTGGGAGGGGAAGACCATGAAGAGGGGGTTTGAGATGGTGAAGGAAGGGGAGATGGGTCGGGCTTGGGGAGTCGAGGCAAGGGAGGGTATAGCAAAGAGAGAAGGAGAAGGAGTTGGTTATATCTCAGACGGAGGGGCAGGGAGGGATTGAGGTTGAGTCCTAATTGGAGGAAGTTTTTCAGCCATGTTGAGATCAAAGGCTGAGGTAGAGGAGTAGGGAGTGGGAGCGGAGGTCTCTGAGGGAGTAGGAATCAGCAGGTTGGGGTCCCGTGAAACAATCTTGGCAAGGAGAACTTGATGAGAGGAACAAGAGGCACAGAGGGAGGGATTAGCACGGAGATCAAAAAAAGGCTTGGAGATAAGGGAGTTCAGACCTTCTGCTATTATGTTGGCAGAAATTATCTAAATCTCTCAAAATACAGAAGTCTAAGGTTCTGGTATCTGGCCAGAGACATCATCTAACTTGTACTGGAGCCAGGAAGTGGTGCACAGGAATTTTAAGTGCTTTGGCCTGATTGTATCTGAAAGTCCTAGTTGTTTTAGGGATTTAAAAAGACAAGCAAGAGGCATGAGGCCCTCAGGCTTGGATTGAGTGGTCCCCATAGTGACAGATTATGTATAGAGGAGATAGAGAAAGAACTGAGCAGTGAAGTAGGTGTGTTCCTTTGTCTCGGTACAGCATCTCATAACCAGAGAAGGAAAGGACTTTCCGACACACCAGTGTGATTTTATGAGTCGAGAAGTTGAGTGGAGAGCCCTGCAATGAGACTGTGGCACAGACAGCCAGTAGAGGGTGATAAAGTATAAGGGAAGGGATGGAAAAGAGACGTGGAGAGTAAGAAAGAAGGGGAATGGGAGAGAGAGAAGGGGGAGAGAGAGAGAGAGAGATTGAGAGATTCTGAGATTCAGTGGAAGCTGAGGGAAGAAGAGCACCAGGAGGGTGGGAGAGAAGCTCCAAATTGTGGAGCATGAGAAAGAGAAAGTGAAGAAGAGATGTGAGGAGTGAGGAAAGGGCGGGAGAGGGAGAGAGAGCCTGAGGCTTAATGAGAGCCTGCAAGAGAGAAAGCAGGAGAGTGGAGACTTCCAGAGTCTGCCTTCCCAGTTATGTGGGTTCTCTTAGGGTCCCTTGCTCCTGGTGTGGGTAGACAAACCATATAGCACATCTTTGTCTGAATTTTTCATAGTTTATATCTTTGGGGGAGGGGTGGGAGAGATTTACAAAGAGACAAACACCCGGCACCCAGCTCTGTGTGGCTCAGCCCGCTGTTCCAGATCGCTTCTGTGCCCGCTCAAAGTCTCCATTAGCTTTCACCCACACATCGTGGGCCCACAATCTTACCCCAGGTCAGTAAATGCCCCCTCTTGCCTCCATGCGAGCAAGACACTGATGCCATCTTTCCATGCCACTCTACTGTTCCAAGATGGCACCCCCAAACCCTTTCCTCTGTGGCTAACTCTGTGGTACAGACAGCCGGTAGAGGGTGATAAAGTATAAGGGAAGGGATGGGAAAAGAGACATGGAGAGTAAGAAAGTCAATTCTCTTCAGCAGACCCTGCCCCTCAGAGGAACCAGGCCACTTGGGACACACTCCACCCCTTTCCTCTGCTCTTACAATCTTTCCACCAATCTTCTGCTAATGTCCCTAAGCCTCGGAGGGAGTGACAGATGTAGGGTGATCTCTCTTGAATCATGGTGAGATAGTGTAATGGCTTCTCCACTAGGGCCTGTAGCATTTCTCAACATAATGGGTTGGCCTGGTCTACAGCACCAGGTGTGTGTTCCACCCCTAGGAACAGGCCTTATCCAATTAGAAGTTTGTCAGTTATCTTATGTTGGTCGAGCCATTATTGCATTTGCAGGCATTGCTTGGCATGTCCTTAGTGTTCAGCACTTGGAGTCCATTGTTGAGTAGAATCATAGGGGATCCTTTTTTCCCCAACCATCTGCATAGTGCCTTCTGGCAGTATGAACATCATCCATCCAGTGGCATGGAGTTTTTTGGCTTAGTCTCAACTCCATCTCTTCTTCTCCCACACTCACATCATGCAGTTCTTCAGCAACATGGCCTTACTGACCTTTCTAGTGTACAACTAACATTAGTGGCAATAGCCTTGGTGAATTTGAGGACCTCTGGGATCTCTCTCTGACCAACAGCTCATAGGGAGGCAACCACTCCTGGTACTGTAGATTTTCTTAACAGTTGTATAGTTCGGGTGCCTCTGTTTTTATCTTATCCAACCATAAAACTCCCAAGAATGTTACAGCTTTAGCTGGCCTTTTCTTCTTCAGGTATCTTTCAAATAGATTTCACATCTGTAAAACACTCAAAGGAAGGTTAACATCATATATTAAATCAATCATAGACAAGGTCTAACATAGCATGGAAAGGTTTTATTTATTTTTATTAACTGTTTCCTCCATAGACCCTTGTTAGGTACTATAGCATGGGTATGAGACATTAATTTGGTTAGTTCTTTACTATCTTTAGTTATCCCTTTGGAGTCATTTCACACTTGGGGATTTTACATGGAGTCTCCTTGTATTCTTTTATTTTAAAAATATTTTACTATTATTATTATTTTTTGTTCTTTTTGAGATAGGGCCTCCCTGTAACCCCAGCTGTCCTGGAACTCGCTATGTAGACCAGGCTGGCCTTGAACTCACAGAGATCCGCCTGCCTCTGCCTCCCAAGTGCTGGGGTTAAAGGCATGCGCCACCATGCCCAGCTATTTTATTATTTTTGTATTTTTTTATGTGTACGAGTGTATTGCCTGCATGTATGTGAGTGCACCCATGTCGTGCAATGCTTTGGAGGTCAGAAGAGGGCTTCAGATTCCCCTGGAACTGGAGTTAAGGATGGTTTGTAACCTCCGTGTGGGTGCTGGGAATCGAACCTGGGTCCTCTGCAAGAGCAGTCAGTGCTCTTAACCACTGGAGCCATCTCTCTAACACCTCTTTGTATTCTTTTCTTGATATACTTACAGGTGTTGGCTCCAGTTGCCTGACCCTGCACTGGGCTAAGGAGGTGGGGGTTTCTCCTGTTCCCACTGCACCTGTTGGTTCCATAAGTCAGGCAGGCCCTGGGTTGGCCTCCTGACTGTAGCCATATCTGTCATCTCTCCATTGACCACACCTGGTTCCTGGGGGAGGCCTTTGCGGTAAAGACTGCCTCCACCCCTAGTATAGCCTTTATCAGAAGAGAAATGCACCTTATTTAATTTGGGAGGATTCTTAATTACCCCTGGGACTGTTTTATTCTTTGAATGCCTTTTTTAAACTGTTGTTCTGGTTTTAAAGCCTTCCAGAAACTCTTTAGTGCCAAATTTGATTTTCTATCAATTTTTTCTCTGGGAATTTGGGCTCAATATAAGTCTTGCCACATTTGTCTTCGAGTAACCCAAATGGACCATTTTTTTTCTGTTTGGTCTCTTTTATATCTCTTATAGGGTGGTCTGTTATTCTACACACTTTACATGCTGGCTAGAATTATTTAGATCTGCTAAAGCCTCTCATTTCACGAAGATCCTGTCCCATTAAAGGGCTTAGCAAAACCAATAAAGCTTGATACTATTTTCGAGGTTCCAGTTGAATTAAGTGTTCTTTTATATCTCTGGTGAACACAGTCTTCTCTGGCCCAGTGAACTGGGTATCTCATGCCTTGTTCTCTCAATAATACCTGTCCCTCCTTTATAGTGACAATATGAGGAACCACTGTAATCTCAAGGTAGGATAAGTTTTCTTTTGGGTTTCAAGATGTCCTGTTGTCAGAGTTAGGATAAAGAGAAGAAGGAAAGGAAGCATTTTTCACCTGAGTGGAGGGCCAGAAAAAGGGTTGACACTGGATAATTCCTAGCACAATAATGATGGTCAGATAAAAAAAAAGATCAGGGGCAATTTTTCGTTCTAACTCCAGTTCTTGAGGGTTATATATATCAGACCTACTGAGAAAAAGGCAACAAAGTAATCAAGATATAGGAGCCAAGGATTACAGAGTGTTGTTTTGGGGGAAAAGAAGAAAATACACCGTGAGAAAAGCTGGGTCAAGTGTGGGGTGTCAGACATAATGGTTCCTCGAAGCCACAATTCTTCAATAGCATCAATAAGGGGACTCCAATTGGTGACTGATCCATGCATCAACCAGAGGTCACTTTGAAGATCCTACAGGAAGGTGTAGAAGAGAGTGAGAGTCTGACGTTTGTCTGGATAAGAAATAGATAGAGGAGAGCTTGGTTAAAGAAATGTAGTGCTGGTAGGAGTTACTTTATAAGGATATAATGATGTTTTGAGGCAGAAGAGGTGGATCCAGGTAGGGAAGTTTTCCAACTTTGCTGCTGTGGGGGTTTAGAAGTATAACTTTATGGGACTCTGTTCACTTGGGAGCTGGGTTTTGGATAAATAGACTTGGTCTCCTATTTCTAAGGGTTTTTTTTTTCAGTGTGGGAAAAGGAAGCCAGAGAGAGGATGTGTCCTTTCCCGTAGCTGTTTTCAGAGCAAGGAGTGGAGTTGAGAGGCCATGGGGCGGTATTCATGAGTTGAACACCTCGGGGGAGAATCGGTCTACTGTACATGATTTCAAAAGGGCTGAGTTGGTGGGCTTTTTTGGAAGAGCTCATATTTTTAATAAGACTAGAGGAAGACGTTTTATCCAACCTAATTTTAGTTCTAAAGATAGTTTGGTTAGGGTTTAAGTGTGCAGTTTGTTCCAGTTTTCCAGAGGACTGTGGATAATATGGAATGTGAAATTTCCAGGGAGTATTAGAAAAGATGCTGTGTTATATAAAAGCTGAAATAAACTCTGGATCATTATCAGACTGAATAAAGGTGGGGAAGCCAAATGGAAGAATGATTTTTAAAAGTAGGATGTGCAACTATAAAGGCTCTTTTGTTAGAAGTGAGAAATGGCTCCACCCATCCTGAAAAGGTATCCACCAGAACTAAGAGATATTTATGTCTTTTTATGGGAGGTATGTGTGTGAAATCTATTTGCCAGTTAGTGGCTGGATGCCATCCTTTCATCTGGTGGGTGGGAAAAGGTGGATGTCAGAGATTAAACTGAGGATTAGTATGCAAACATACATTGCAGGTTTGGAAGAGTCATTGGGGAAGAGTTTTGTCTTCAAGTTGAATGGAAAAATATTTTTTTAAGAACTCGAAGAGGGCTTGGTTTGCTGGGTGGGATAAGGGTACAAGTACATGAGGATCTCAGAGTTAGATGGGGATGGGGGGGTTAGGGTTTATAGTGTGGAATTTTATGTGGGAATCATGGGAGTCTTTAGGTGTTTTGAGGTCTTGATGCATTAGCAACCTCTTTGGCTAATATATCAGCTATGTTATTAGCCTCATCACAGAGAGGTATTGTTTATTCTTTTAGTGCCCCTGGCAGTGTGTTGGGATAAGTCAGGAGTGCCTGGAATGTAGAGCATGGCTGCCCTGGCCGGAGACCTCCCAGTGATGATGGCAGGAGCGAAGCCCGCTCCATTCTAAACACACTGTCTCTTACCCAATAGCCCCCAGGCTAAACTATTAGGTCTCTAATCCTTTAATCCTAAGTGGGTCTCTTGAAGATCATGTGACCAGATGACAGGACAAAGGCCATGTAACCTTAGAAGTCCCCTCCCACCCCCTACCTGCCTGCCCTCCAGAAACCCAACCCTGCCTCTTTGCCCATGAAACCTTCCTATATAAACCTTTGCTTCTGTCATAATAAACGAGCTGTCCACTGACACAGTCTCCCAGGTGTTTTCTCCCATTGTACTCGCTGCCTCCCAAGGCCCCTCTCACTCCATTGGTCTCTCTCCTCAACCCCAACCCTCTGCAATGGGGACCAGTGCACAATGGTCTCTGGGTAGCAGTGGAGTTCGGGCCAAGGGGAGTCTGACAGCAATGTATTATTGCTGCTGTAGCTGGGAAAAGAGCTGCCTCTAACAGTTTTTTTTTTTTTTTTTTTTTTGGTCTTTTTGTGACAGGGTCTCTGTGTAGCCCCAGCTGCCCTGGAACTCACTGTGTAGACCAGGCTGGCCTCAACCTCACACTCAACCTCACGAAGATCTGCCTGCCTCTGCCTCCCAAGTGCTGGGATTAAAGGTATGTGCCACCATGCCTGGCACACTCTAATAGTTCTTTAATGTGGGTGGTATTAGTAATGGTCTTCCTTTTCAGGTCAGGACTCTCCTCTGCCTCCATATTAAGATGTTAGAATGTGTAATATTGTAGGCATACTTGGAATCAGTAAAAATGTTAGTTTTTTTTTCACTCCACTGAAGTTAGAGCTCTGGTGAGTGCTGCCAGTTCAGCTTGTTGTGAGGTTGTATGTGCAGGGAGGGAGTTGCTTTGTTTCAATGAGAGTGTGTGTGGTAGGGGTGTGGGATTTCCCTGAATAATAGCATAACCCACTGTGAAAGGGGAGCTTTGGGAGGGGGGCTTCCATCCGTAAACCAGTCTTGTTTGAAGTGCAGGGTAATCATAAACGTGAGAGAAAGGGTTTAGGGTAGAGTCTTAAGATCTCAGAGCAGGAGTGAGCTGGGTAGTATTGGTCTGTGGAGGAGGAAACAGTAGGAGAGCAGCTATATTCAAGAAAGACATGGAGATTTTATACTCAGAAAAGTGGTAGGGAGAGAAAGGCTCTGTGACTTGGAAGCACTTTGAGTATGAGGAAAATCATGGAATGGACTGTGAAGCAAGATTTTGTCAGCTTCAGGAATTAGCAAGGTAGCCTCAGCCAGAATTTGTAAGTATGGGGGCCAGGCCTTAGAGACCATGTCCAGCTGTTTTGATAAATATACCACAGGAGAATATAGGTGTCTCCTGCTTTCTGACAAAGGACTGCCAGGGCCTGTCCCTGATAGGAGTGGAGAAAGAGAAAAAGTTTTGAGTGCATCTGGTAGAGTCAGAGTTGTGACTTTAAAGAGGGTATATTTGAGTTGATTTATGGGCCCTTGATGGGAACAGGGGAAGAGGTTCATCTAAGCTTCCCTTTGTGGCCTCATATAATGGGTGCACTATGAGTGAAAAATTGGGGATCCAGATACAAAAGAAATTGAAGAGTCTCAGAAACACAATTAGATCACTTTTGGACTTAGGCAGGGAATAAGCAAGCAGTTCCTGAATTCTATACATGGTGATAGAATGAACTCTAGGGGAAATAGAAAGGCCTAGGTTGGAAACCGTTTGAGTACAGACCTGTGCCTTATCTTTATTTGGTAGCCCCAGTGCATTAAGGAGGGTTGTGGATTGACACAGATTATCCTGGCAAATGGGCCTACAGAGAAGAAGGTCATCCACATGCACGAAAAGCAAATGAGGGAAAAGGTCTAGAGAGGTCACATCCTTTTGTAAGGCCTGGCCAAAAAGTGGGGACTGTCTTGGAAGCCCTGGGGCAGGACTGTTCAGGTCAGTTGTTGGGAGGCTAAAGTATCTGGGTCCTTCCCACGTGAAGGCGAAAAGAGGGATGGCAAGGGATTGGGAAGGTATAGTAAAAAAAAATCCTTTAAATCGAAAACTGAAAAATAGGTCGTCTTCAGAAGGATATATGAAAGTAGAGTGTAGGAATTAGGAACCACAGGGAAAGTGGGAATTATAGCCTCATTGATTTTCCAGAGGTCTTGACATAGGCTGAAGAACCTCTAACAGGATTGGAGCAATAAGTAGAGAGTGAGTGAGGATTAACAATCTTGCCTGGAGAAGATGGCCTATGAGGGGCTTGAGGCCTCTCTGTGTGCTTGCAGTTAAGGGGTTGTCACCTGTGTTCTCTTAGGGTCCCTTGCTCCTGGCGCTATTAGACAAACCACATAACATATCTTTATCTGAATTTTTCATAGTTTATATCCTGGGTAGGGCACCCATTCCATTCTGTGGCTCAGTGGCCTGCCATTCCAGACTGCTTCCATGCCCCATCCACAGTCTCCATTAGCTTTCACCCATGCTTTGTGGTCCTGCAGCCTTGCCCCAGGTCAGTAAAGGCCCCCTCTTGCATCCACACGGGTGAGACACCAGGGCCGTTTTTTCCATGCCACTGCTTCTGTCCAAGATGACCCAATGCTCCTCTCTCCACAGCTGACTTTCCACAGCCAATTCTCCACAGCAGGCCCCACCCCTCGGAGAAGAAATACCCATGGGGACACACTCCAACCTTCCTTTGGCTCTTACAGTCTTTCTGCCAATCTTCTGCCAAGGTCCCTGAGCCTTGAAGGGGGTGACAGATGTAGGGCGATCTCTATTGTATCATGGTGAGATAATGACTTCTTGGGCCTCCCCATTATTCGTCTTCAAGCCGTGGCCATTGATCTATCTCAGTGGTGTTTCTTTCTATAAAGATAAATGGGGGGCTGGAGAGATGGCTCAGCAGTTAAGAACACTGGCTGTTCTTGCATAAGACCCAGGTTCAAATCCCAGCACCCACATGGCAACTAACAACAGTCTGTAACTCCAGTTCCAGGGGATCCAACAGCCTCTTCTGTCCTCCGCAGGCATTGCACAACATGGGTGCACTTACCTACATGCAGGCAATACACACATACACATAAAGAAAAATAAATAATTTTTAAAAAGACAAATGGAAGGAAGTAGACACATCGAAACAAACACAAATGTAAATACAAATGCCTAGAGGGTATCCCAGTAGGTGTACTATATTCACTAAACAGTATACTTGTAATGGCTTCCCCACTAGGGCCTGTAGCCTTTCTCAACACAGGGGCTTGGCCTGGTGTACAGCACCAGATGTGTCTTCCAGCTCTAGGAGCAGGCCTTATCCAATTAGAAATTCGTCAGTTGTCGTATGTTAGTCGAGCCATTATTGCACTTGCAGGCGTTGCTTGGCATGTCCATAAGTGTGCAGCACGCAGGGTCCATTGTTGAGTAGACTCATAAGAGATCCTTTCTTCCCCAACCATCTGCATAATGCCTTCTGGTACTATGAACATCATCCATCCAGTGGCATGGAGTTTTTGGCTTAGTCTTAGCTCCATATTTTCTTTTCCTCCTACACTCACATCATGCAGTGTCTTCAGCAACATGGCCTTACCAACCTTTCTAGTGTACAACCGACATTAGTGGCAATAGCCTTGGTGAATTTGAGGACCTCTAGGATCTCTCTCTGACCAACAACTCATAGGGGGTCAACCCACCTCTGGTACTGTAGATTTCTTAACAGTTGTATGGTTTGGGAGCCTGTTTTTAATCTTACCCAACCATAAAACTTCCAAGAATCTTACAACTGTAGCTGGCTTTTGTTTCTTCAGGTATCTTTCAAATGGGTTTCACATCTGTAAAACACTCGAAGTAAGGTAAACAACATATAGTAAATCAATCATAGACAAGGCCTAACACAGCATGGAAAGGTTTTATCAATTTGTATTAACTGTTTTCTCCATAGATCTTTGTCAGGTACCATAGCATGCCCCATACCCTCACTAGCCATGTGGTGAAGGGATCTTTGATTGTTTGCTTGTAAGTTTTTTCTCCTTTTAACAGTTCCAGTGTGGACTATTTCCTATCTACAGTACTCTTAGCTTCCTTTCCTTTCTGTGTCAAAGGTTGAATCTGAAGGGCAGCCTTCACCACTTTCATTTTTAGGTTCTTTCCTTTTTCATTATTATCTACCTTTTTCTGGAATCCTTGGACCTTACACAAGTTAAAATGTTCTGTTTTGGGTTTTTTTTTTTCCTGTCAATTTCTGCAAATGAATCTGCCAGTAGTTCCCTAGCCTTTTCAGCTTCCCCTGCCTTGGGCAAATCTTTTATTATGCAGTGGCCACGCCCCTCTCTGGGTTCTTTGCTTGTGTCCCAGGCTTTTAAAAGTTTTTCTAGCCTTTCTATAACCTGTAACAAATCTTCATAGAGCCAAAATTGGGCTGTTTCCCCACATTTACAACACAGCTGTGGCCCACGCTTCTGCTTGGCTGGCTCCTTTTTATTACATATTTTATAATCCTTTGTAAGATCCACATCAGCACTGCCATTAGCTCCCTTGTTTTTCCCAAATTCCTACGTTTGTCTTTTCCTGCACCGTCATACTGCCAGCTGCGCCAGTTTCTTGCCCGAGATCTCTTAGGGTCCTTTGCTTCTGGTGCTATTAGACAAACCACATAACATAGCTTTATCTGAATATTTTCATAGTTTATATCCTGGGTAGGGGAAATAGAGTAACTTAGAAAAGCAAACACCCAGCCCTCCACAAAATGGAGAACACCTAGCACCCCGTTAAATTTTGTGGTTCCGCGGCCTGTGGTTCCAGATTGCTTCTGTGCCCCGCCCACAGTCTCCATTAGCTTTCACCCACCACTTGTGGGCCTGCAGTCTTGCCCCAGGTCAGTAAATGCCCCCTTTCGAATCCATGTGGGTGAGACCCCAGGGCCATTCACCCTCTCCCCCAACCACTGCTTCTGTCCAAGATGGCCCCCAACGCTCCTCTCTCCATGGCTAACTCTCTGCAGTAGGAAAAAATACCCCTCAGGACACAGGCATACTGCTCTTGAACAGTATAGGACAAGGATTTTTTAGGTAGATAAGGATGGGGGAATGATGGCATGCAATGGGAGCATTAGTGATGTCCCAAACTGGGGGATCTTGGGTTGTGATGGGAGGGGTGGGGGTGTCTGGAATTCTGGAAGGAGATGACATGTCACTTGGGTCCAGGGTTAGAAGAAAGAAGTTGTCTCTGGGGGAGGGATATGGGTAGAGATTTTTAGTTTGGTAAAGTGGTCTTTCCTCAAAATGGGAAGGAGACATTTTGGTAGGACTATGAAGGAATGTTTTAGAAAGAGGTTGCCAAATGGGGTAGAAGGAGAGTGCTTCTGAGTCATATGAGAATCCATGACACCCCAGTTATTGTAAAGAAAGATGGAACGGTATCACCCTGCCATTCTGTTAATAGAGAGAACAATGTCCCACTGTCCAATACAAAGACCACTTGCCTACCAGATTCTGAGTTCCACATGAGCTGGCATGTTGCCAGGTTTGGGTTGCAGTACCTGGGCTGCCTCATTGTATTAGTGCCATTGGCAGACAGGGACAAGGAGCAGTGATGAGGGCGATGGCCCAGAGGGTCCCTGTGGGTGTTCCCATTTCCAGTGTCCCCATTGTCCACAGGAGGGCAGGAGTTAGGCCCATAAAGAGAAAAGGCCTTGAAGATAGGGTACTTTGCACCACTTTCCATTTTGTCTCATGAAAATTTCTAAGTCTGTTAAAGTATCGTAATCAAAGGTACCAAATTCAGGCCAACAGAGGATGCTGCCCAGTGTATATTGAGGCCAAATTTGGACTGAGAGCTGAATAAGCTCCGCCCAGTTTGAGTTTTCCCAATTGGAGTTTCTTTAGCTTTGTCTGGAGATAAGCTAAAGACATGCCTCTCTGAACAGTGTTTTGAGTCCATGGTGGGTTGGAGAGACAAGGCAAGAACAGAACGGAGGTTAGATCCAGCCCTTCAAGGTGTCCCTTGAAGTTCTGATTAACTGGAAAGGACCTGGTGACTAAAGGGGGACACCCCCTGCCTCATAAACACCAGGGAGTCAAAAGACCACAGAGGCCCATGGGGGCCCTTCAAGACCTTGAACCACTGATGGCAGAATCTGGTGGGAGGCTACTAGAGTCTCTGGATTTCTGACAACAGGGTCCAGGGAGGTTATTCTAGCCTCCTGACATCCTGAGTCTTAAGATGGATAGAAAGTGGAAGGCACTCGGTACCCCCTGAGCCTGATCAGAGAACCTCTGAATCAGGCCCAATGAATTACCTTGTTTCCAGGTGTTGGATGTAAAGCAGAAACAAATGAAGAGTGGCTTCCCTGCTTGGAGGTCTGGATAGATCTGGAAAAGGGGGGAAAGAAAAGAGGATCAGAGAGAGAAGGGGAGAATTAGGAAGAGGAGAACAAAGGAGAGGCTCTGAGTGAAAGACTGCCTACCCTCTCCTAGGAGCTAAACCTAGGATTACACAGAGCACCAATAAGTCCTCAAGAGAAGAGACCTGCTCTCCCTATGTAGGCTTAGGTCCCTAGGACCTCAGGGGTCCCCAGTCTTGATAGCGGGGCTATTTAGTCTGTTACTAGGCTGAGAAGGTGCCTGTGCTCCTGAAGAGTGGGGTCACAAGATTGGGAGGGGACAATAGGAAAAGTAAAAACAATTGAGAGCATGACTGGCTGGTCTACCAGTCAGGTGGGCTTAGGCTGGCTCAGCCAAGTGCCAGACACTCAGTGGTCACCAGGGCCAGAGCTGCCCAGCAGCCTTTGGAGAAGGTTGGGAGAGGGCTTAGGGCTGCCAAGATGGGCACCCCAAACCCTCCCTGTATGGGCCACCAATATGTTAAATTTTAGGAGAGGAGAAAAGGAATGAAGTTTAAAGTTTAGAAATCAGAGCCAGACCCACAACAGGCAAGGAGTGTGTCTTTTATTTGGGTGTCACAGTGAGGGACAGAAAGCTTTCCATAGGAAGAAGGCTAAGGAAAGGGAAGTTTGGGGTTTTTATAGGAATTATACTAAACACAGCTGCAGGAGTTTATTTGGTGCCAGGGTCTGATGTGCTTGGTTGATTGAAGGTCTTCCTTTCAAGATTACATTCTCAGGCAGGAGAGGTGAGCTATCTAGAGCACTAAAGGAGACAGGTTGGGTCCATTTTCTCCTTCAGTCCTGGGACTGACTGGTTGATAAGGCTTGAGCAAGGCCAGCCTGCCAATTTAGGGCCAGTTAGCCACTTAGAGATTTATGGTTACATGACTTCCCTAATGAGTCTTACTGCTCTCCTTTAATTCACACATTTTGTCTGTTAGGTGGAGGATGACTGGAAAACTCTGACAAATAAGAACAGAGGACTCTGAGTTAAGGGCAAGGTTTATTGGAGGGTTGTAGGTGCTGGCACTCAGCTCAGGAATGATTAGAACCAGCATTGAAGTGGCTGCCGAGAAAGGGTTATTATATAGGATGCTGGAATGTTATGACCTTGGCGGGAAATCTCTTGCCCACTTGGTATTGTGAAACTTACCAGAAAGAACTTCTTGAACTGAAAAACATGTTTACAGTTGAAACATCTTGAGCAGCAAAACATGTTTGCTCTCTCATCAGGTGCATGGGAGGAGGAAGAGGAAAACAAAAATGGTGGTGGGGGGGTATGGTGAATTTCTGCCTAACACTATCAATATATATATTGAGTTGAGAGCCTGAAAAGGACTGAAGGTCTCCATTTTTGCCTGCTTTCAGGCTTGAAGGGTGATCAAGGGCTATTGTGTAGCAATTTCCTTAAAAACACTTCAAGGGGCTGGAGAGATGGCTCAGTGGTTAAGAGCACTGACTACTCTTGCAGAGTACCCAGGTTCGATTCCCAGCACCCACATGGCAGCTACAAACCATCCTTAACTCTAGTTCCAGGGGAATCTGAAACCCTTTTCTGACCTTCACGGCATTGCACAACACGGGTGCACTCAGTTATATGTAGGCAATACATATAAAATAAAAATAATAAATAAAATATATTTTTTTAAAAACTCTTAAAGACCCAGGAAATTCTAAAGGAAACCTTAAGATTCAGGAAATTCTAAAAGGAAACTTGAGACAACTCAGGATTTAAACAACTCAGGAGTCAAGGAAGTCCCCGAAACTGAACAGATACACAAAGACCCTCCCTTCCCCAGCTTCTCTAAGAATGAAGAACTGTTGAGGAGACAGAGACCAAATGAACTTCCTGGAAGAAGCAGGGTAGCTGAGCTGCCTGGCCCACTCTCTGACCTGTTGAACTGCCTGCAATTCATGCAGACTTCCAGCTTTCATGGAAGACTTGCTTTCCATGTGGTCATGCACCTCTTCCCCTGGCTCTTAAAATCTTTTTGCCTCCTCTTCCACAATGGTCCCTGAGCCCTAGGTGGGTAAAGTTTAATATACAGGTCCAATACAGGGACACACACTCTGCAGAATCTTATTCTCTACACTTTTGCCATTTGTAGCCTTTTGTGTCCCTCTGTGTCATGAGGGAACTTCATTGATGACAGTTGAGAGATGTTAGTACTCTCTCTACTCTTTGTTCCACTGTGTTCCATGAGCCTTAGGTGTAGAGGTTCCATTGTAAATGTGTCACTTAGGGTTGAACATTTCACAGACACTTATTTTCTGTGTGTGACCAGTTGTGGAACTCTGTAGTAGTCTTGGTCTATTGCAAAAGAAGCTTTTGTGATGAGTGGTGACTGGCATACTTGTCTGTAAATATAAGGATCCATATTTAGCATATTGTAAGAAATTACATTGTCTAGGTATGTGACAGCCTTTAGGGTTTTCTGTAATTTCTAAGACTTCTCCAGACATGTGTGTTTGGCTGTGTTCACTGTACCACACATGAGTTCCCTCCCATTGAGTGGGCTTTAAGTCCCAGCTAGGTAGCTGTTGATTACCAAGATAAATGTGCCACTATTTCACTAATATTCTTTACTGTATTGGTCATTGTTGTGGTTATTAGGCCTTACAGCTGGAGTTGTACCATCAATTACTGTTCTCCCTTAGCAGATTGCATAATATCCCCTAAAGTTATGAGAATTAGCCTTCAGGGAGCTGGCTTCCAGGTCAGCTCCATCTCCACTGCTCTAAGTCCTGTGTCTGAAGTATGTCCTGTTTTCACCATTGGGGTCTTAACTTCAAATTCTGGGAGGCAATCAAGGGCTGTGGCAATAGCCTGTGTAATTTTGGGAGTCTCTTGGACTACTTGTTTATTTTAAATTGATAGACCAGTTAGACTTCAGTGAGGTTTACCAAACAATTGCAGGAAAAATACAGAATTTCCATGTATGCTGTCTGCACCTCACAGTTTTCCCTTTACTATTGTCTTGATAAGGCATGTGTAGGTTGTTATACCAAGGACCAATATTGATACATTATCATTATCATTTCTGTTTGGCTCATAGGGAGACCTTTGAAATGATTTTCAGATGGGATTTTTAAGCATGTTTTTCTTTTATAAATTTGTAAAAATTTACCTGGTTTTTAAGACTTTCCTTATAGCCTATAATAAGTAAGTTTCTCTCTCACTGTACTCCAATGCTCAAGGTAAAAAAGATATGTACTACTTCCCTATGGGTTCCACATTTAGAGGCTTGAGCCCACTGGACCAGGCTGCACCCTAAATAAAATACTTAACTTCCTGTACATTTCCTGTATCCTGCCAGATTTCTCCCCAACAGTATGAACAATAAATTTGATGACTGGGGAAAACAAAAGATCCAGGAAACAGAAGACACATGCATGGGAGAAGGAACTGGGAAAAATAGGACGAGCTGGACAAAGAGAGACAAATTGAGAGAAAATGAGACAGATTAGAGAGAGTGAGAGTTGGGTGGGAAGCTGTGGCTCAGAGCTATCTGGCTTGGCTGGGGGCACTGCGCTACAACCACAGAAGCCACAGCCACAGGAGGTGTAGCTGCCCTGTGGTGACTTGGAGTGAAAGTATCAAAGCAGAGAGAGTTGGGGAGGAAGAATCCCCAAGTCAGAGAAATTGATGCCTGGAGCTGGAGGCTGGAGGTCAGAACCAAGGGACAGGGATGAAGAAGAGGTAAATGTTGTAGGTTGGAAATCAAGCCACGCCACAAGGTCAAAGTTGAGGTAAGGGAGATTTATTTCATGGCCAGGCTGTCCCTGCACTCAGGGAGTGCCTACAGAGAGCAGCAGCAAAGGGAGTTTGCAAGGACCTTTTATACATACTTGGGTGGTTTGCAAAAGCAGGAATACAATGCACCAATCATTATGGTTCGAACTCAGGTATATATTTGCATAAGTCAGTTAACGTTCACAGTTGTTTTTCATCTTAAATGGACCAGTTAAATTGTTTTCCAACCACCAGAGAAAGCATCCACGAGGTGGAGCCAAGGGAATGTTTACCCAAGTGCTGGGACCATGGAGGAGACCTGTGGCCTATCTCTCTAAAAGATTTGATCCAGTTGCTACAGTATGGCTGAGTTGCTTGTACTCCATAGCAGCCACTGCCATTTTGGTAAAGGAGGCTATGAAGTTGACTTTGGGACAAGATCTTCAAATTGTGAGCCTCCATGCAGTTGAAGCCCTCCTGAGGGTCTCACCTGATAGGTGGGTTTCCAACACATGCATCACCCAGTACCAAGTGCTCTTACTTGATCCTCCACACATCACCTTCCTCAGGACCAAAGCACTACACCCCGCCACCCTGTTGCCAAATGATGACAATGATGTACCCCTCCATGACTGCCTAGAGACTGTAAGTACCATCTCGGGATTATGGGAGGACCTCCAGGATCTACCACTGAGAACCAAATAAGTGGCCCCCATATCTACCAGGAATTTGGTATCTTTCTTATCCACTTTTAGGGTTACCATAGGCTCCAGGGGATTCAGGGAAAAGCTTAGGCCCTGTCATTGTTCTTTGGCAGTCACCACTGGGGCTTGACTTTTTCCTCTTTGTGGGCACTCATTCTTCCAGTGCCCTTTTCCTTACAGTGGGCACATTGGTCCTTTTCAAGCTTATCCCTTGTCCCCAAACTTCTAGGGGGCTGGCCAGTACCTTGAGGTCTGGGTTTCTGGGGCCTTTGGGATGGTTTTTCCCATGTTGCTGCCACCACCTTTGCCATGTCCCGTGCTGTGGTGGGAGCTTCTCTATTTTGGTGCACCTTTTGTGCTATTTCCACCTGCTCAGAGATTAGTTTTCCCTCAAATCCTTCTAGCTTTAGGAGCTTTCTTCTAATATCCAGGGCCAACTGTGACACGAAAGTCATGTTAATGATCTTTTGGTTCTCTGGTGCCTTTGGGTCAATAGGTGTATAGAGGTGATATGCATTATAGTCTTTCTAAAAAGGTAGTTGGGGACTCCTCACTTCCTTGGGTGTCACTCACCTTTGAAAGATTCAGGGGCTTCCTAGCTGCCACCCTGATTCCCTGTAACAGAGTCTGGCGATACCTGCATAAGTTCTCCCTACCATGTGAGGTATTAGGGTCCCAGTCTGGAAGGGTGGTTGGGAACACTTCCTCAGTCACCTCCTGTTCTGTAGCAATCAGTCCGTCTTGCCCAAGGACAGAGTGGGCTGCTTCTCTGAGGACCCTGACACACTCCTTAGAAGCAAACATAATCTGTATAAGTTGATGGCAGTCCTCCCAGGTGAGAAGGTGGGTGGTAAAAGTAGAACTGAGGAGATCTGTAAGGCCCTGGGAGGTTTTGGAGAAAGGGGGGCTCTGGGTCTTCCAGTTATACAAATAAATAGTAGAGAAAGGGGTGTAGACTAGCATAGACTGTTTAGCCTGGCCCAAGATGTATGAACTATCACCTCCCTAAGGGGAAGGATTGGGGCTGAAGGGGAGGCCCTGAGGTTACTGCACGAGTGTGGAGAGGACTAATCAAGACTTCCTCTGGTTCTTCTCTGTCCTGACGTGCAGGCTGCACACAAGGAGGGGCGTCTGAGGAGGTCATCATCCCTGACAGGTTCTTGCAGAACAAGATATAATTTATGATGAGTTCCCCCCCCCTCGCTAGAGGCCCTTGCTACAGGTAGAACCGGTTTCAGATCTCCTTCCAAGGGAGACCTATTGCCCGAGTTCTCTTGGGGTCTCTTGCACTATCAGACAAACCATATAACATCTGTATATGAATTTTTCATTTTATATCTTGGGTAGGAAGGGGGGAAATGGAGGAACTTACAAAGAAACAAACAGCTGACACCCAGCACCCAGCTCTGCATGGCTCGGCCCACCGTTCCAGATTGCTTCTGCACCCACCCACAGTCTCTGTTAACTTTCGCCCATGCATCTTGGGCCCCCAGTCTCACCTGCCCCAGGTCGGTAAATGCTCCCTCTCACATCTATGTGGTTGAAATGCCTGGGCCATCTTTCTCTCCAAGCCCACTGCCATGCACTCTTCACAGCTTCTGTCCCAAGATGGTGCAGAAAGCCCCTCTGCGGCTAGCTCTTGACAGTCAATTCTCCTCAGCAAGCCCTGCCCCTTGGAGGAACCAGGCCCCTGGGACACACTCCACCCCTTTCCTCTGCTCATACCATCTTTCTGCCAGTCTTCCACTAGGGTCTTGAGCCTTGGAGGGAGTGACAGATGAAAGGCGATTGCTCTTGTATCATGGCAAGATAGTGACTTCTTGGGCCTCCCCATTATTTGACTTTAAGCCATGGCCATTTATTTATCTTGATGTTTCTTTTACTAGAAAAACAGAAGGAATTAGACACATCTAAACAAATACAAATGTAAATACAAATGCCTAGAAGATATCTCAGTAGGAGTACTATATTCATTAAACAGTATACTTGTCCCCACTAGCCTTCCTCGACACAAGGCGTTTGCCTGGTCTACAACATCAGTTGTGTGTTCCACCACTAGGAGCAGGCCTTATCCAATTAGAAATTTATCAGTTGTATGTATGTTGGTTGAGCCATTATTGCACTTGCAGGCATTTCTTGGCATGTCCATAGTGTGTAGCATGCAAGGTCCATTTTTGAGTAGAATCATAGGGGATCCTTTCTTCCCCAACCATCTGCATAGCACCTTCTGGCAATATGAACATCATCCATCTAGTGGCATGGAGTTTTTTGGCTTAGTCTCACCTCTGTCTCTTCTTCTTCTTCCAGGTTCACAACATGCAGTGTCTTCAGCAACATGGCCTTACCAACCTTTCTAGTGTACACCCAACATTAATGGCAATAGCCTTGGTGAATTTGAGGACCTCTAGGATCTCTCTCTGACCGACAGCTCATATGGGGGCAACCACCCCTGGTACTGTAGATTTTCTTAACAATTGTATAGTTTGGGAGTCTCTGCCTTTATCTTACCCAACCATGAAACTCCCAAGAATCTTACAGCTATAGCTGGCCTTTGCTTCTTCAAGTATCTTTCAAATGGGTTTCACATCTGTAAAACACTTGAAGGAAGGTTAACATTATGTATTAAATCAATCGTAGACAAAGTCCATTTGTATTAACTGTTTTCTCCATAGATCCTTGTTAGGTACATGGCATGGGTACAAGGCATCAATTTGGTTAGCTCTTTACTATCTTTAGTTATCTCTTTCAAGTCAATTTGCAATTGGGGGATTTTACATGGAGTCTCTTTGTATTCTTTTATTCTTGATACACTTAAAGGTGTTGGCTCCAGTTGCCTGACCCTGCAATGGGCTAAGGAGGCAGGCGGTTTCTGTCCCTACTGCACGTGTTGGTTCCATGAGTCAGACAGGCCCTGTCTGCCTCCTGACTATAGCCATATCTGTCATTTCTGCATTGACCACACCTGGCTGCTGGGGGAGAACTTGGTGGGGAAAACTGCTTCCACCCCTAGTATAGCCTTTATGAGAAGAGTAATGCATCTTATTTAATCCTTGGGGATTCTTAACTACCACTGGGACGGTTTTTGTTTTTGAATGCCTTTTGTAAACTGTTCTGGTTTTAAAGTCTTCCAGAAACTCCTTAGTACTGAATTTGGTTTTCTATCAATCTTTTCTCTAGGAATTTGGGCTCGACATAAGTCTTGCCACATTTGTCTTTGAGTAACTTAACTGGACCATTTCTTCTGTCTGGTCTTTTTTATATGTCTCATAGGGTGTTCTATTATTCTACAAACATATTTTACATGCTGGTCAGAATCATTTAGATTTCTAAAGCCTCTCACACTTTGCTAAAGCCTCTCTCACTTTACAAAGATCTTGTCCCATTAAAGGGCTTAGCAAAACTATTAAAGCTCCATATCATTCTCGAGGTCCCAGTTGAATTAAGCTTTCTTTCATAACTCTGGTGAGCACAGTCTTATCTGGCCCAGTGAACTGGACATCATATATTGCTTTTCTTATACCTAGTTCTCAGTAATGCCTGCCCCTTCTTTATAGTCCTCCAGCCCCTGTTAATCATGTTAGTCTCCCTTGGTGACAACCATGTATCTTTAATGCCTTCAACCAGCCACCCCATTAAGGATTGCTCCCCCTTGCATTGGCCTAGGTTGAAGCTTCTGAAGGACTTAGACTGACGTCATTTGCTCCCATGTCTCAAACTCTCACAAGCCACATGGCTAGGGGCTCTTTGATTGCTTGCTTATAAGTTTTTCCTAGTTTCAACAGTTCCAGCATGGAATATTTCCTAGCTACAGCACTGTTAGCTTTTTTTTCCTTTTGTATCAACAGTTGAATCTGAGGAGCAGCTTTAGCTACTTTCATTTTTAGGTCACCTCCTTTTTTACTATTATCTGTGTTTTCCTCTGAGTCCTTGGACCTTACACAAGTTAAAGCGTCCTGTTTTTGCCAGGTGTGGTGATGCACACCTTTAATCCCAGCACTTGGGAGGCAGAGGCAGGTGCATCTACATAGTGAGTTCCAGGACAGCTAGGGCTACAGGGAAAACCTGTCACAAAAAGACAAAAAAAAAAGTCTCATTTCTTTTTTCTCCCTCAAGCTCTGCAACTGGATCTGCCAGGACCTCTCTAGCCTTTTCGGTGGCTTCCCCTGCCTAGAGCACATCTTTTATTATGCAAAGTGGCCACACCCCTTCTCTGGGCTCTCAGTTTGTGTCCAAAGCCAGTAAAAGTTTTTTTTGTCTCTGGATAGCCTTTAACAAATCTTCACATACCGCAACATACCCCCACATTTACAACACAGCTGTGGCCCATGCTTCCGCGTGGCTGGCCTCTTTTTAATTACACATATTATAATCCATTGTATAACCCATGTGACTATCACTAACCCCATTAAGCGTATGGGGTTTGGTTGCCTTTCCTGGGTTCCTGGCAGCTGCTTCTGTATTTGGGAATCAGAGCCCAGCTGGCCTGCTACAGAGGCAGCAGGAACAGCGCTGCTTCCCCACACCCACATCCCCAAAGCTGGTTCATTTATCTGGGCCAGACTATGCCAATTTTGTTGCCCGAGTCCTCTTGGGGTGTCTTGCACTATCAGACACACCATATAACATATCTTTATGTGAATTTTTCATTTTATATTTTGGGTAGGGACAGGGGAAATGGAGGAACTTACAAAGAAATGAACACCCAACATCCAGCAACCAGATCTGTGCGGCTCAGCCTGCTGTTCCAGATCGCTTCAGCACCCGCGCACAATCTTGCCCATGCATCTTGGGCCTGCAGTCCCGCCTCAGGTCGGTAAAAGCTCCCTCCATGGCTAGCTCTCCACAGTGAGTTCTTCTCAGCAGGCCCCACACCTTGGAGGAACCAGGCCCCTGGGACACAAGACCCAACCTTCTCTGCCCCTTTACATTTCTGCAGCCACGCAGGGGGGTTTTCCAAGAGATCTACTCAAGTAGCAATATAAGGAATCTGATCTGGATGATATTCAGCAGAGAACCTGCAAACAACATAAACAATGTTTAAGTCAAATGAGCCCTCAGAGGGTCACCCAGTGGTTGGAAACATCGGCCAATCCAATTCACACAAGTGTCTTGGGGCTTTGGACCTGAAACCCATACCTCTGGCTCTTTTCCTGAAATCTGAGAAATTACTTAACATACATTCAAGGAGGATAGAGGACACAGAAGACTGAGACTGGCCCATAGTGATGAAGAACAAAGAAGCAGACCTGACAACGCAGGACTTGGACACAAAAACAAGGCCCTGGTGGTCAAGACCTTAACCAATTTGGCCTTGCGATATCTCTTCCGATGGCTGACCAGGATTAGTGCTGCATGCATCCAGCTTCCCACCTAGTACCAAGGTGCCAAACCAGAAACCAGATTTGAGCTCAAAACCGAAAGCACTTCACCTTACCTCCCGTGGCACATGGAATGACTCTGAAAGCAGAAGGCTGGGGCCGAGGAACATCTCTCGGCGGCCTCCCCCTGGCAGTTCGGACCTCTGGATCCCAGGGATATTGGTGGAACTTCCAAATGATGTAGGTCGGAAATCAAGCCATGACACACAGTCAAAGTTGAGGTAAGGGAGATTTATTTTATGGCCAGGCTGTCCCTGCTCTCAGGGAGTACATACAGAGAGTAGCAGTGAAGGGAATTTGAAAGGACTTTTTATACACGCTCAGGTGGTTTGCAAAAGCCAGAATACAAGGGAGCAATCATTATGGTTCAAACTCAAGTACATATTTGCATAAGTCAATTAAACTTCACAGTTGTTTTTCATCTTAAACAGACCAATTAAGTTGTTTTCTAACTGCCAGAGCAAGCATCTTGACCGGAAATGTGGCCAATTCCAGGAACTCTGGTCAATTCCAGGAACTCTCGACTCCATCAGGGTTGGGGAGTAGTTTTGGGGAAACTGGAAAATAACTAGGCAGGTCCTATAAGGTGACAAGATGGACGTCCTCTAGTCAGGGGCTGTCGCCCAAGTTTTCTCAGGGTCTCTTGATCCAGGTGCTATCAGACAAACCATATAACATATCTTTATGTGAATTTATTATAGTTTATACCATGAGGGGGTGACTCACAAAGAAACGAACACCTGGTGCCTAGCTCTGCATCGCAGCTCAGCTCCCGCCATTCCAGATCGTGAGCCTGCCACTCCAGATCACTCCTGTGGCCCGCCCATAGTCACTGCTAGCTTTTGCCAGCACCTCCTGGGCCTGCAGTCTTCCTCCAGGTCATTAAATGTGGGCCATTACATTCTCGAGCGCCTGGCCACCTCACCTTCCAACTCCTGTCCAAGATGGCACAGAAAGCCCCTCTGCAGCTAGCTCTCTACAGTCAATTCTCTGCAGCAGGCCCCGCCCCTGTGTGGGACACAGAGGCCTGCTACAGTAAACATTTATTAGAGAAAGAAACTTCAAACTTTATTGTTTAAATACTGACAACTCCCAGCAGGTACATGGTCTCCAGAGCTGGGAGTCCCCCCTGAAAAGCTTTGGATCAGTGCATTTCTAGGATCCGATGGCTCTCTCCAAGCTCCCTGTCCTTTCTCCCTCACTGATGTGAACTGATAGTCACTCCCTGTGCTCTTGTCTCCCCTCCAGCAGATTTTTAAAATTCTGAGTGTTTACAGCAGTTCATTTTCACAGTGGAGGGTTGATAATTTGCAAGAATTCCTGCAGTCTTTGCAGACTTGGTAAAACCAACTGTTGCAGAAAAAACCTACGGAGGAGTAAGAAGTTTCCTGTGAGCAAGATGAAGTCTTGTATTTAAAAAAAGGTCCACTTTCTTCCTGATCAGTCTCAGTTCCCTAAATCTCCCTCAGTCAATCAGAGGTCCCACCCTTAGTGAAAACTGATGTTCCCTATCGCAGCAGCTACCAATTGCCGATAGCTCCTCAGCTAGGATTTGTACCCAAATCCCCTACCACATACTGAGATTTTTTTCTGGCTTGAGTTTTAAATGTCTTGTGCATGCTGTCACAACCACCATGTGTTCATATGTGCAACTGCCTTGTTATGTCCAGAGCATACTGTTTCCCTGTAGTCCATGGCCTCTGGCTCTCAACAGTCATCTCCCCCGCCCCCTTCGAACATGATCCCTGAGCCTTGTGGGGAGGGAGAATACACTCATGTTTTTTGAGACAGGGCTTTTCTCACTGATCCCAGTACTTAGTGACTGGCAAGACTGACAGACCAGTGAGTTCAGGGGATTCAGTTGTCTTTACCTTTGTATGTTAGCCTTACAGATAGATGCATGGGACAGTGCCTGACATTTTTTTTTTTACCAGAGTTCCAGGGATGCATACTCAGGTTCATATAGTGGCCACAAAGGCACTGTACTCTGAGCCATTTCCCCATCCCAGGACTGTTTTGGAAAAGCACATAAAATTTCATATCAATGTTCACAAAAGCATTCCCATTACTGTTCATAGTAACTGCCTGGAATCTGTAGATTGATTCATATAATATGGCTAATTTTAAAATATGCATCTCAAGCCAGGCGTGGTGGCGCATGCCTTTAATCCCAGCGCTCGGGAGGCAGAGGCAGGTGGATCTCTGTGAGTTCAAGGCCAGCCTGGTCTACATAGTGAGTTCCAGGACAGCTGGGGCTACAGAGAGACCCTGTCTCAAAAAGACAAAAAAAAAAAAAAAATGCATCTCAGTCAGTGTTCCTGGTCTCTCTTTACATTTGTTCAGTATTTCCTTCTTTTTTGGCAATCTGTTGTAGTAATCTTCATGGTATCAATCTTCCCAAATGTTGAAATGTATTTCTTTTTAATTCCTTCAAATGTTTCTGGAGAGAATATTTAGCAGAGTGCAGAGCACAGTGGACCTGTTAGTAACAGAATCGGCCTTGGTTTAATAGAACTCATCTGCTCATTTCACTGCTGATGCTATTACAAGTTGAAGCTCTCACTTCATCTCCACATTGCACATCACTGTTCTGTTGTTTGATGCTGGGATTTTCTTCATGACTTAGTTGAATTCATTTACTAACAGTAATTTTTTCAGGACTTCACAAGAGTACAGATAGGTAGTATATGTCATATGAGTGGATAGTTTGCTTTTCTTTGTATAAGGAAGGATGTAAAGCCACTGATGCCAGAGACTCTGGCAACTGTTTAATATATTCCCTCTGTATCATAGGTCATTACATTCCACTGAGAAGCCCGTATATAACCCGTAGATTGGGCGGGTTTCCCTCAGCTTGTCTACAGCAGCCCTGAGTCTTCAGGAATCAAAGCCATTGGCTACCCTGTCTCTGAGACTACATGTCAAGTGAAACTCACCTTCTTCTGTGACAAGAACAATCCCAAGTGCACCCTTGTGCCTGAGGCCCCACCCCCCAGGTGTGTATAACCTGTAACCAAGCCAGATGTTTAAGTAAGCAGTGGTGGAGGAGGGGCCCTCAACTTCACCAGGCAGCCCAAATGAGCTGTCCTACACCCTGAGAGGGCCCTGCATTCACACATACCCCTCTTACTTGGAAACAGCATCTTGTGTCCCTTGGATGAGGCCTACGATCCATTTTTGATAGTGATATGTCTTTGACCTGGGTAAAGTTGCCTGAAAATGGTGAACTTTTATATTGTAACCAAGACATTTCCACAGGCAGATGCGCAAAACCTCAGGCAGTGATTCCTCACTTGTTGATCACCCCCACAATTGTAAAAAAAAAAAAAAAAAAAAAAAAAAAAATCGTAAGAAATAAACAAAGGCTGGGGATGTGACTCAGAGTTACATCAAGTAACTAAAGAGTACTTGCCTAGCATGCATCTCACACTCTTTTCAGGGAATCATGGGTTTAAACATGCTTATACTGACCGAATTGTATGTCTGGTTGTTCAAATTCTGTACTATTAATGCATAGCAGTGAGTATGGGGCACAGTTGTGGGCACAGGTTGCTCAGAATAACAGGCTCCATTAAATTAAATTGACTTCACCCTATCTAGGTGGAGGCTGCTGTCCAGTTTGACAGACAAGGAACTCAAGGAGAAATGTAAATCTCTGTATGATGTCCTGTCTGCCTGACCACAGAGTCCATGTCATTAGTTGTTGGGGACTGTCTGAAACACATGGCCCTGTGCTCACACAGATGTAATCTGCATTTTTGCCAGTTGTGGTATTGGCCCAATTTCTGTAATACCAAAGGCATTTTTAGCCATGTCTCCAGGATGACCCAAGTGCTTGTCCCAGGGCTGCAGTCTGTAGGTAGACATGCTAGAGTTATACCACCTGAGGTAAACTTCATGCCATAAAACAAGGCAAAATTGAAACAAGTAAACAATAAAAATTTATTAATCTTAGTATCTAAATAAAAGTCCAAACAAAACCAAAAAAGAACAACAGCAACAGAAAAACAAAAACTAACAAGACCTAAAGGAGATATTTTTGCTAGAGATGGGGAGAACCTCAACTGTGGAGCTGGTGCTAGATGGAAATCAGCAGGTGATTCTGAAATTTTCTGACTATATATCCACCTTAGACAAAGGGGAAACCAGGTATGGATCTCCTACTTGTGAAAGAGCAGGGAGAAAAACCTGCCCAAGAGTTGCATCTGCATCCGTATCTGGAGGTGACCATTTACTGGCTGCTATGGACAGCTCCTGCTCCACACATGCAACACTCAGGATATGTGTTGACTGGGCTGCTGACACATATGGTTCCATAAATTCAGTTTCAGAGGATCTTCTCTGGGAGATAGCTCTCCCTGAGGCCCTGCTGCAGATGCTCATACAAGAACCATTAACATTGGATTCTCTTGAGGTTCCAGTTCCCTCTGAGACTCTGCTACAGAAGCTGGTGTTCAATCCAGGGTCTCTGGCATCCCTGAAGCATACTACACTGGGAGCTCAGGAGCTGCTGCCCTGGAGGGCTCTGAAGCTAAAAAGAGAAAGAGATCCATTGTCAGTGGAGGCACCTTAGAAGTGAGAGCCAGGGAATTGGGAATGGAATAAGTGTCCTCAAGATGAGAGTTTTTCCCTGGTGCTTTCCAAATGCACACAAACTTTCTGACAGAGAATCTTCAGTCCCATGCCCCACAGCAGGACATTTTTCCTAACTGGGGTTCAGCTCTGGCTTCAGGACAGAGGCCAGCTCCTGGAATATTCCTGTAGTTATGCAGCACTGAAAATTCCTTCCCACCTCAGGAAGCTACCCTGGGCTTGCTTTTGAGGGGGTGCTGCCTTCTTGGACTCCTGGTCCTCTAGAAGTGGCAGGAGCTCTTGGATTTGGAGAGCCAGGGCTGAAGAAGGCATGTTGACTTTCACATAGTTCTTCAGCTGGTCCAGAGTGGCCTGGTCCAGAGATTGACAAAAATCACCTGGTAGTTTTTCCATCCACAATCCCAGAAAGATGCTTATGGCAGTGTAGCAGGTTGGCATGGATGACAGAAGTCTGGCTGCTATTTGCCAGTGCTGCAGTGTTCCCATGCACAAGAGACAAAGGCTTTACCATCAGTGTGTAGAAGTCCATGGTGATTAGAAGTATGGTGGCCATATGTAAAGAGGGTCCCAACAATTCCTGTTCAGGCCACTAGTAGACAACCTGGCTGGGCTATGGTGAGGATGGAGTATCACAGGGGCTGGCTCACATCTGCCATGCCCCCTTTACTCCACAGAGCCAAGGAGCTCACTCAAGAACTCTTCCCCACTCTTTACCCTTTCAGGAAATGTCCCAAGCATCATCCCTCCAGTAGAAATCTCAAGAAGAGTGTGCATGGCAGTTGGCTCTTCTAATGCCAGTCCCTCGCCCTCAAATATCCCAGTCTGCAAATGGAAGCCTACCTCCCTCTTCACCCAAAGCCCACTCACTTCTTTGTTTGCTGGCACTTCTCACTGCCTGGCTGGAAGGACACATACCTGTATCATTAGAGAAGGATGCCACCCCAAAGTCCTCGTGTCCCCATCTGCCAGGAGATCTAGAGGGACTGGCTGAATCAGGGACAGGAATAGAAGCCCTAGCTGGGGTAGGAGGGCTTTTGTCTGTGCTATCTGAGTTCTAGTTGAGTGCTGGGAAACCAGTCTGCAATCACAGGATTCAGGGAACCCACGCTGCTCCTCTGTGTTATCTCAGTTGGCACAGGGCATCTTGGAGAGCCCCTCAGTGTCCTTGTCTAAATTTATGCCATATACACTAGATAGGGCCTGGAAACTTAGGCACAAATGGGAGGAAAAAAGTCCCAAAGGCCTCAGAAAAATGGGGCTTCACAAGGTGCTTTTTATGAGAGGCTAGTGTCCCTGTTCCTGGTTAGACTACTTTGAGGTTGAGGCCTAGAACCAGCACTGCCAGGGGTAATTCACCCTTGGTCCTGACACAGCTTTCTGTACAAGTGGGAGGAAAACAAATGAGCAAAAGGTTGACTGAGAGTGCTTCTAAGGGGAGGCAAATGTAACAACACAGATTTCACTATTCCAGTTCCTGGTTGGGTCACTTTTAAGGGCTTGGCCCAGGGCCAGCACTGCCAGGGTGAATTCATCATTCGTCCTGACAACAGCTTATGAGAGCAAACAGCCTAAGGGAAGAGCAGGGCCTCCTAAAATCCAAACAGGAGGCTTGGGTTTCTCTAGGCTTAATCGTGGCCTCTCACCATTTCATTGTCAAGTCCAGCACCTGCCAGGTAGGGACAAAACGTTGATAGATGCCAAGGAAGGGACTGATAAACAGAAATCCTCAGTTTCCACAGCAGTTGCCAGGTAGCTCACCAACTTCTCCAAATAGCCTGTAATGTTGGACCTGACCTTGCAGAGGTCATGTACTGTGAAGTCTGGCTCCTGTTCAGGAGGTAGGGCCAAGAAGAGCAGGTTGAAATGTGGGAAATCTAACAGGCCCTTCAATGACTTATTGCCATACACTGAGGTGAAAAGTGGGCATAAAGAAACATCCTCAGTCTTTACTCTCAAACACAGACCCAGGGAGGAACTGTGGTGGATCACTGGGATCAAAAAGATTTCCTGCTATGGCCTGAGCAGTGTCACCTATGTGTTCCTGTGTGAAAATAGCCAGAGGCACTGGGCTACAGGATGCACCCAGCATCTCCACCATTGGCCAAGGCACACATTCTTGACTCTCCTTGGGTATGAGCCTCCAGAAGCCCAGAAACAGCAAGAGAACATCCTGTTCTGTCCATGGTCTCCAGACAAGTGATGCAGTTGAGGCTGCTACTGGCCTATGGTTACCTGGTAAGCAGGATTCTAAGTTCTGTTCGGACCATTGCTAGAGAAGCGAAGTCACTTCCTGGGGTCCTCTGATTCTGAACCTCCTTCTCATACAAGACGTTTCTGAGGATACCCAGACTGCTCTCTGGTCTTCTTCCCCATTTCCATGTAGACAAAGGACAGAGTTCCATCAGTATGCCCATGCCACCACATCGAACACAAGCTGCTTCAGCAGCTCCTCAACTTTGAGGATGCAGAGCTGGTTTCCAACCTATCCCCTTCATACCTGTGTATCACCACAGAAAAGTCGTTTTCCTCCCAGAATCTTACCACTATCCCCTGCTACGTACAGATCATTCTAGCATCTATTTTCTAGTACGTCATCAGGTACATATGACCATAGATACCTATATTACCTGGGAAGCCCCAGGCCCTGTGTAACCTGAGGTGAAAGCACATATGGGCACACAAGCACACAGACTCAAACATGCATGCTCACATGGGTAACCCAAATCCCAAGTTATGGGGAGACTGCGCTCTCTCTGGGCACAGGGTGCGCTCACTCCCTGCGGGTCCACAGACTGCTCTGGGAAGCGGTGGCTCTGGGAGCAGCGGGTGCCCTGCAGGCTTTCCCGGCGGCTCGGCCCCATGTCTCTGGAGCTGGCGACAGCTGGTGGCTGTCGCAACTTCTCTGGTGCTGAGAGCTTACTCTTCTACTGGAGCATTGTCCAGCCGGAATCCTGTCTCTATTTCACCCGTGTACCCTTCCTCAGGATGCGAGGCTCCTGGCCACTGAGCCACGCAGGGAAGGAGTACGGAGACGGCGAAAGCTAGTGTCCGTGGGTCGGTAACGGAGAGTGCTGCCCTCCGGGAGGGATCAGGTCGCCGGTACACAAGACTCAAGGCTTGGCTCAGTCTGTGCTTACAGCTTTATTCTCTCTGGGATCCAGTCTCTGACCCAATCTCCCAATGTTAAGAGAAGGCTAGGATATTTTATACCTTGGGGGTAGTGGTAAAAGCTTTGGCTGTTAGATGCTTTGTGAGGCATTCTATTTGCATGTGGAAGTGGATTTCTGCCACACTGCTAGACTGCTGGCCGCCTGTAAAAATCACACAGGAAGGCATGGTATGCCTAGAGCCAAAGGCCATGTTTATGTTATAGCATTTGTGGCGGCCACTTCAAAAGGGGAGACAGGAAAGATGCCAGGAAGACATCTTGCTATGAAAGGAGCCCGCAGCACATAACCCAAGCTGCATGAGCTGTCTGGTGTGAAGGGGCTTCTACTTTGCATAACAGAGATCTCCCAACACCAAGTGCTCAGGAAAAGGTCAGTGCAGAAGGACTTAGCTTTAGTTCAGGTTTGGATTTAGGTGCCATTAGGGTTGGTTTAGTTGTGGTTAGGGTTGATGTGACAAATGGAAGCAAACCATGCACTCCTCTTCAACTTTGTGTTTTCCTTAGAGAATAGCCTGGGTTTCTTCTCTTTTGTCATTCTTGCAGTGCTTATTCCCTTTTGTCTTCCACATGCAGGACAGTGTGCCTCGCCTACATTCTGCAGACAACTTCAGACTGTGTTTTTGATGGCAGCATGTGTGCCACATGCTGTTCACAACACTTTTAGTACCCCAGAGAAAGTGTTGACTCACTTTAGAACTTGATGAAATAAATTTCTATATCTTAACTCATATTTCTAATTTAAGCAAATGCTTAAATTTCTCCTTGGTTGGTGGATAAGTCAGAACTTTAAAAAAAAACAACAATGCAATAATATATGAGAGAGGAAGAAGGGAGGGCAAAAGCCAACACAACGTAGTCTGCTTCTGAAGTGTCCCAGAGGTTTTGTTGTGTTGAATTGTCCTTTCATTGAATTCCGGTACTACTTTACTTTCTTTCTTAATTTCTCCTTTGGCCCATTCATCTGTTAGGAGAGTGTGTTTAATTTCCATGAGTTAATGTAGTGACTAAGGCTTCTTCTAGTATTGATTTTAAGCTTTATTGCATTGTGTTCTGATAGAATGCATGGAATTATTTCAGTTTTTTTTCTATTTGTTGAGGTTTGTTTTGTGTCCCAGTATGTGGTCAATTTTTGAGACACTTCCATGGGGTGCTGAGTAGAAAGTGTATGCTTTGGTGCTTGGGTGGTATTGCCAGAGTTCTCGCTGGGTCTCTTGTGCCATCAGGAAAACCATATAACATATCTTTATGTGCATTTATTACTATCGTGGGGTGGGAGGGAAGTGGCTTACAAAGAAATGAGCACCCAGTGCCTAGCTCCACGTCACTCAGCTCTGTGCTGCGCTGCTCTGTGCTGCGCTGCTCTGTGCTGCAGCTCAGAGCCCACCATATCAGATTGCTCCCACTGAATGCCCATAGTCACTGCTAGCTTTCGCCCATGACTCAGGGCTAGCAGCCTCGCCCAGGTCCATAAGTACCAGGCCATTCTGTCGAGTACGCCCAGCTGCTGCACGTTCCCCACGCCCGCTGCCACATGTTCTTGGTGGCTCCTGGCTCCCATCCCAAGATGGCACCACAAACCCCTCCTTCTGTGGCTAACTCTCCACAGTCGACTCTCCACAGCAGGCCCCACTGCTTGGAGGAACTAGGACCCCTAGGGAACAAGCAGAATATTTGGAGATGTGTTTTAGTAACAGGATCTGGGTTTGCTTTGCTTAGTGGGGGACCTACTGGCTTTCAGAGGTAGAGAGGCTTGATTGGTAACAACTCTGGGACTTGGTTTCCTTCACACAAGCCATTTATTACAAAATTCAGTACAAGGAACTGGCAGTCACATACAAAGATTTAGGGCACAAAGAAACAGGACATATATCCTGTTGGTGCCAGAAGGATGCTTACATTTTACTCAGTGTTACTGTGACTTGAATGTTCCTCTGCTAAGCCCTGGCCCCACCTCCTTCCCAGGATTTGTGGGAGGAGCCAGGCACACTAAGAGGCAGGGCTGAGGACAGCTGTGAATGCACACTGGGAAGGAGAGTTAGTCTAGCAACTGGGAGATGGAGAGTAGTAGGTGCGGTGGCCACTTTTTGGAACTCCAGGAGCAAGGCGTGTGGCCTGGGGAATGGTAAACGATGGGGGTGGGGTGGGGGATAACAGCCGGTGAACACCCTGCCTGTCCTGCAGTTCTGGATGGCGAGATGAGGCAGACCATGAGGTGAGATGGTGTGTGGGCACAGAACAGGAAAGCATTTGGGACTGGCAGGCTGCCACATGGCATGGTGTAGCATTGAGTATGGGGTTTATAAGGAGCCACTTCTTTGTAAGTCATTCCCTCCCTTCCCAAATGTATAAACTATGCAAAATTTAGATTAAAATGTGTTATGCTGGTTTGTTGATCCGTGTCAGGACCATGAGACCCTGATAGAGTGAGGGCGTGTCAAATAGAGAGTGAGAAGGGGAAAATTTAGTGCAACAAATTGGCATAGTTGGCAGGATGGCATGGGAAATGACAAACTGCTGGAGTTTGGGAAAAGCAAAGGAGTGGTGGCACTGACGTGGATCTCACAATGGATCATGAAATATGTAATTAGAATGACGCAAGCCACGCAGTTGAAGAATCGCGCTCAACACACAGGGACAAAACCAAGTTTCGGGATGCAAAAGCAAGAGGAATTTATTCATACACAGGCGCCTGCGGACGCAGAGTCCCGCTCGAGTCAGGACTTGCGTGCCGGGCTTAGTTTGGGGGGGCTTTTTATAGAGCAGAAGCAAGGTACAGAAGCAGATGCATGGTTACAAGATTATTATTAGTGCATTTCAATGGGTACAAGGTATGAGGAAACAGTATTGCCAAATTCAGAGGGGGCTATGGGTGAAACTGATTGTTATCGTTAACTTCCCAGTAGGGGCTGTTATCACTAACTTCCCGGTAGGGGCCTCAGGGTGGTGGCAGGTGGTCCGACTGCAAACGTCCTATCTTCCACTGCTAGTTTCACAAGACCTGGGTTAGAATCTTGGCTTATCGAATGGCTGATTACAGTTCTTTTTCTAAAATGGCCTTCCTGCTGTCAGTCGGGTCCTTCACAGTCACTGACGAAATCAAAGGGAAAAATCTCAGGGTCACAGCTGTGCTATAAATGTGGGGAAATATCTCAATTGCTTTTAAAAGTCTGCCTCCACATAGATCTCTTAAAGATTATAGAGAGCCTGGAAAAAATTTTACAAGCAAGAGAGGAATCCAGAGCCCTGGCATGGCCACTTTGCATAATAAAAGATTTGCCCAAGGCAGAGGAAGCTGAAAAGGTTAGGGAGGTCCTGGCAAATTCACTTTCAGCCTCAGAGCTTAAAAGAGACAGGGTCTCCCTGTAGCCCCAGCTGTCCTGGAACTCACTATGTAGACCAGGCTGGCCTTGAACTCACAGAGATCTGCCTGCCTCTGCCTCCTGAGTGCTGGGATTAAAGGCATGCACCACCATGCCTGGCAAAAATCAACATTTTAACTTGAGTGAAGTTAAAGGACCCAGGAAAAAAGACGGATAGTAGTGAAAAAAGAAATAACCTAAAAATAAAAGTAGCTAAAGCTGCCCCTCAGATTCAACCTTTGATACAAAAAGAGAAAAATGCTAACAGTACTGTAACTAGGAAATACTCCACACTGGCGAGCAGTCCTTAATGGGATGTCTGGTGCAAGGCATTAAAGATACATGGTCATCTCCAATGGAAACTCCCATGATTAACAGTGGCTGGAGGACTATAAAGGAGGGACAGGCATTACTGAGAGAACTAGGTATGAGAAAAGCAATACATGATGACCAGTTCACTGGACTAGGTAAGACTGTTCACCAGAGATAGAAAGGAAAGCTTAATTCAACTGGGACCTTGAAAGAGATAGAGCTTTAATGGTTTTGCTGTCCTTTAATGGGACAGGATCTTTATAAAGTAAGAGAGACTTTAGCAGATCTAAGTGACTCTGACTAGCATCTAAAATGTGTCTGTAGAATAACAGAACACCCTACAAGAGAGATAAAAAAAAGACCAGACAGAAGAAATGGTCCATTTGGGTTACTCGAAGACAGATGTGGCAAGATTTATGTTGAGCCCCAATTCCCAGAGAAAAAATTGATAGAAAATCAAATTTGGTACTAAAGAGGCTTTAAAGCCAGAACAACCTTTTACAAAAGGCATTAAGTGGTAGGGCTAAGGACAGCTGTGAGTGCACCCTGGGAAACAGCCTAGCTGCTGTGAGATGGACAGTTAGTGTGGTGGCCATGTTTTGGAGCTCCAAGAGTGAGGCATGCAGCCCAGGGAATGATGAACAATGGGGGTGGGTGGGGGAGAATGGCTGGTGGACACCCTGCCCATCCTGCATGTCCAGAGGGCAAGATGAGGCAGACCATAGAGTGAGATGTTGCGTGGGTGTGGGGCCCAAAAGCAATTGGGAACAGCAGGCTGCCATGAGGCATGGCACGATGCAGCAGGTGGGGGTTATGAGGGACCATTTCTTTGTAAGTCATCCTCTCCCTTCCCAAATGTGTAAGTTATGAAAAATTTAGGTAAAAATGTATTATGCCTGTTTGTTGATCTGTGTCAGGACCAGAAGACCCTGATATAGTGAGGGTGGGTCAAACAGAGAGGGAGAAGGGGAAAATTTAGTGCAACAGTTATCAATACCTGTTCCATAATTTATTGGCCACAATGTTTTTTTTCTTAGGGCTAAAAGCATGGTAAACTTTTAGCTTTTAGCTCAGTAGTAAACCTTTAACTTAGCCTAGTCTGTTACTAATGAAAGATGAGTTATTTGTTCAGGACTGGGAGATGTTGTTGACCAAGACACTTTCCCACAGAGCAAGGAGCCTGCACTTACCTGACCTGGCTGCTTTCTCCTGCCAGTCTTGCAGTTTTGTACAAGACAGGTATTATCAGAGGCACTGTTTTCAGTGCCCCTTCCTTTATCAGAGAATGTAGCCTAGTCTTAGGCTCATCTCGCCCTAGGGCATGCCAGGTTTCCTACATGTTAGGTCCATTTGATCTATGGTACCATTTAATTCAGACGTCTCTCTGTTCTTTGTCTGGTTGACCTGTCTAATGGAGATAATGGGTTATTAAAATCCCTGTTTTTACTGAATTGGGGTTAATCTGTGTCTTAAAGTCCTGCAGTGTCATTTTTATGAATTTGTGTGCACCAGAGTTTGGTGTATATATGTTCATGATTGTAATGTCTTCTTGGGTAATTGTTTCTTTGATCAGAATGAAGTGACCATCTTTATCTCTTCTGATTAGTTTTAGTTTGAAGTCTTTTTTTGTCAGATATTAGATTTGCAACTCCTGCTTGTTTCTTAGTGCCGTTAGCTTGGAATATTTTTTCCATCCTTTCACCTTAAGGTAGTTCCTGTCCTTGAAGGTGAGATGGCTTTATTGCAGACAAGGATTTTGTTTCTTAATCCATTCAACTAGCCTGTCTCTTTTGACTGGTGAGTTCAGGCCATTGATATTTAAAGTTGTTATTGAAAAATGTGTATTGATTGCCATCATTTTGATTAGTTTGCCTTCTTTGTCTAATTTTGTGTTTCCATGATTATACCTTCATTAAGTTTCTTTCTGTTTTCCCTGGGGTATAGTTGTTCCCTTTTCCAGTCTTTGTATTACTTCAAGTATTCTCTGAAGGGCTGGTTTTGGTGACATGTATTCTTTCAGCCTATTTGTGTTGTGGAAGATTTTACTTTCCCCTTCAACTATAATTGACATTGTTGCTGGGTAGAGTATTCTGGGTTGGCATCTATGGTCATTTAGAACTGGGAATAGGGCATGGAGAGATGACTTAGCGGTTAAGAATACTGTTCTTGCAGAAGATTCGGATTCGCATCCCAGCACCCACATGGCAGCTAACAACTGTCTGTAACTCCAATTCCAGGGATCCAAGAGCCTCTTCTGTCCTCCGTGGGTTGCACGACATGGGTGTACTTACCTACATGCAGGGAATACACGCATACACATAAAATAAAAATAATAAATATAATATTTTTAAAAAAGGAACTGGGTTAATTTACTTGGGGTTTTAATTGATCTGAGTCTTCATCACAACTTTAGGCTATGCCAAAGCTTGCCATAGACTTAATATGGACATTGACTCTAAATAT
>NW_008328331.1:1132540-1157116 GCF_000622305.1 Nannospalax galili
CTTCTGGCTTTTACAGTTTGCATTGAAAAGTCAGCTGTAATTCTGATGGGTTTTCCTTTATGTGTGACTTGTTTTTTCTTGCAGCTTTCAGTAGCCTCTCTTTGTTTGTACATTTAGTGTTTTTACTATGATATGCCATGGGAAGTTTCTTTTCTGGTCCTGCCTATTTGGTGTTATATGTGCTTCCTGTATTTGTATGTGAATGTCTTTCTTTAATTTTGGGAAGTTCTCTTCTACAGTCTTGTTTAAGACCTGGTTAATACCATTAAGCTGAAATTCTTCTCCTTCCTCTATGCCTAAGATACGTAGATTTGGTCTTTTCATGGTATCCCACATCTCCTGCATATTCTGTTCCTGTGTTATTTTAAATTTTTCATAATCTTGGCTTAAGCAGTCTAATTCTTCAGTTTTATCGTGCAGTGTTGATATTCTTGATATTCTTTTTTTCCATTTCATTCATTCTAGTACTGAGGCTTTCTCCTGTTGTTTCAAATTGGCTTACTGAGTTTTTCACTTCCTTCTTTTCAGCCTGAGTTTTCTTCAATGTTCCTCTTTTGTGAATTCAGTCAGAAGTTTATCCCTATTTTCTTTTAGTTCTTTGATTTGTTTGTGTATTCTTTAAAGTTCATGATTGTTCTTTTAAATTCTTTGTCCTGGGTTGTCTCTAGGGAGCTTTACTTGTAGAACTCTTTACAGGTCTGGTGGTGTTTGATGGGAAAATGCTGATTTGCTTTTCTCCATTATTATTTTTCCGTCACAATGTCGGCATGTGGATTTCTTTTGTTATACTGGCATGAGACTCAAGCCTTCCTTTATTCAGTTGAAGTCTGCTTCTGTTTGTGTTATTGGTGTGCCTTGGTTGTTTTTTTTTTTTATTGGGTATGTAAAGCTAATTGGTCTAGGTTTCAAGTTCTCTCAGATTTTATTTTGGAGGGGAGAGATGGCTTCAGATCAGCTACTCAGTAGCTCCCGTAGAGGCCCAAGTCATGCTCTAGTTAGGTACTCTCAGGCTTCCTCATAAGGTTGGGGTCCCTACTAGCAAGCAGTCAGAGCACAATTTGGGAAATTTGCTAAGGGGAGGCCCAATTTAAGTGCTCTCAGGCAGCATACAAAGGTCTGGGCCCCTACTAAAGGGCAGAAAAGCCTAGACCTGGGGTAGTGGAATGCCCTTCAGGTGGTCCCCATGTAGAGGGATGAGCAAGGTGTGATTTGGGGAAGCTTACCACCAAGTAGAGGCCAGATCCAGGCACTCTCTGGTCATCTGCTACAGTCTAGGCCCCTGCTGTGGGGTGGGATGAAGCCTATTCTTGAAGAATTGGGAGGGGCCACACGTGGTCCCAACATTGGGGATTGGGCACCATGCAGTCTGAGGAAGCTCACCACCATGTGGAGACCAGACCCAGGTACCATCAGGCACTCTGTTTAATTCTGGGCCCCTACTGTGGGGCAGAGAAGCTTAGCCTTGACCGAGAGACTCAGTTTTTGTTAATGGTTTTGAGACAGCATCTAGCTATGAAGCCCAAGCTATATTTAAAAAGTTATGAACCTCCTGCTTCAGCTTCCCAAGTGCTGGGATTACAGGGAAAGGTTACAATGCCCTGCATGGTGTCATTTGGATTCTAGGAACTTTGGCCTATGTCACTAAATATTATTCTCTTAAGATGTCATTGATTTATCTGGTGGTTTAATGTTGACTGTCCCTCACCACTCAGTAGAGATATGTTGCCTTTATTCTGATCTGATCTCATGTTGGGGAGGAAAGATAGAGCTTTTACAAGTCAGTAAACCCTTTCCATAGCCCACACTGAAGCTGTCATAAATTTGTTCTAGAAAAAGTGATCTCGTCTTCCTCATGAGATCAATGCTGAATTTGTATATCAGTACCTGCCCATTGGTTGCCTCCACAGTTTGAGGAGTGAAGAGGCGTGGAGAGGAGTACCTCACCCAGAATCATTTTCTGACTAATGAGATTTCTTTTTGCACTCTTAATTTCCGTTCCTTTGCTCTGTCTCTTCACACTTTGCTGATAACAACTGCTTGTGGGATGGTCTGAAAGTCTTAATGGTGTACTTAGTTTTTATGTTTTCTGTTCAATTTTTTTGTATGTGTATGAGTGTGCATGCAAGTGTGTATGAGTGTGTGCATGCAAGTGTATGAGTGTGCATGCAATGTGTATACGAGTGTGTGCATGCAAGTGTTTTTATCATTTATTTTTCTGTTGCTGTGATTCAAAAAAATGGGCAAGGCAACTTATAGAAAGAAACATTTATTTCAGCTTAAGGTTTCAGAGGGGTAAGAGTTAATTATGACAGGGAGGCATGGCAGCAGAGGTGACTGGAGCAGAAAGATGGGCACCCACATCTTGAGTAAGCATAGGAAGCAGAAGGGACAAACTGGAAATGAGCAAGGCTAAAGCTCACAGCAACTGAGACATTTCCTCTATCAAGGCCGCTCCTCCTAAACCTCTCCTGACCCTCCCCAGGGACACAGCACCAAGAACTGAGGAAAGTTGTTCAAACTTGCAGCCTATTGGGGACATCCTCATTCAAACCACCACTGTGTGTATGAGTGAGTGTGCATGTGTGTGTGCATGAATGTAAATGTGTGAGCTTGTACCACAGTAGAAGCAGGTTGATATCAGATGTTTTCTTCAGATTTTCTACACTTAGTTTTTGTTTATTAATTTATTTGAGAAAGGGTCTCTATGTAGCCACTGCTAACTAGAGTGGAGACAAGATCTACATGCCTCTGCCTCCTGCATGTTGGGATTAAAGGCATGCGCAACCAAATGTGGCTTTTTAATATTCTTATTAATTCTTTGAGAATTCCATGCAATGTATTTTGATCTTATTCACCCACCTCCACCATGTCCTCACAGATCCAATCCCCACCTCTCTAAATCAATAACTTTCTGTCCTCTTTTTGTTTTCTTAAAGTCCATGAAGTCTAATTTTTGTTCCCTGAATCTCCTGGATATGGGCCCATCACCTGGAATTGGCATTGTTGCAGGATTGGTGCAGGAGGGGTTGTCAGCCAGTTGGTTCTTTGGAAAGAACAGAATTAGGGGTTAGGAAAGGCAGAAGACCTATGCACAAGAGAAGAAGCTAGGGCAAAGAGGAGGGGCTGGAGATATGAGAGATAAGAGAGAGTTGGGAGGTGGCTGGGCAGTTGTGGCTCAGAGCCGTCCACCTTGGCTTGGGGAGGGCACTGCCCCCCAGCAATCACAGAAGCCTTAGCCTCAGATAGCCTTTAACTGCTGGAGGGAGGGGGAGAAGGGAAGGGAGCAGTGCCCTATTGTGACTCGGAGGGACAGTATCAAAGGAGAAAGAATAAGGGGGAGACCAGGCTGGCCTTGAACTCACAGAGATCTAACTGCCTCTGCCTCCCTAGTGCTGGGATTAACAGTGCGTGCCACCACTCCCGGCGGGAAAAGTTATATTATTACAATTAAATATATTCTTATATAATGTCCTTGTAAGCTTAGGCCATTTTGAGTTTCCTTTATGTTATTTACAGACCTTAAAATGCCACCCTGGGATGCTCAGAGATATTTTATTGCTCTGTAATGTTTTCACTACCCTGAGGTGCTTTGTTACTCTGTAATGCCTTGGAACTCTGTAAGGCTTTCCACTTAACATGTCTGACTGTTGGTAAAGATATAAAATTAAGGGAATGGAAAATTCACCAAATGGTTTAATGAGGTACCTGATCCCATTAATCCAGAAAAAGTGTAGATAAAACATCTCAGATACCAGGGTCTGGAGAGATGGCTCAGTGGTTAAGAGCACTGACTGCTTTTGCCATGAACCATCCTTAACTCCAGTTCCAGGGGAATCTGTAAGCCCTCTTCTGATCTCCACAGCACTGCATAACATGGGTGCACTCACATACATGCAGGCAATACACTCATACACATAAAATTTTTTTTAAAAAATCTCAGATATGAAAACTTTTGCTGGTGATCTCTGTTTTTGTAAACTGATATGACTGTTTGACCAAGGCCTCGCCCAATTATCCTGGCCTAACAAAAGGTAGAGATGTCCTGACCAACACCTAAAATACCTACTTTGTAAACTTTGATAACCAAGTGAACTCAAGAAGGAATTTTCCTGAGATAACATGGCCAATCATGAAGAGAGACATAGGGCCCAGATGTCAACCATGAAATGATGATGCATTTTCAGCCTGTCTATTCTCCATCTGTACTTTGGTTTGAGGCACGAAACATTTAAAAGCTCTTGTTTCTTTTGGGACCTCATGCATGAGTACGGAATAAGCAAGCTTTCCAGCACTCTCTTGGGCGAATGCTTTCTCTCTTAGCTCTTTGAATTTTTCTATCACACTAGGGCAGGATCAAGAGGCTAGAGGTCAGACCTGAAGACAGGCATGAAGAAGACATAATTAAGCAGAGAGAAAGAAACTATAAACTTTACTGTTACATTCTGACAGCTCCTATCTGGATAGGAGAGGGGATCTCCAGAGGGGAGGTCCCCTCTGGAGAGCGCTGGGTCCAACCTTTTATAAGATTCTGAGTTCCTCCTCTTTACTAACTCTCTCCCCATCTTCCTCACTAAATTACTTATGATAGCCTCCCTTGAGCAGGCTGCCTTCTCTTAGCAGTGTTTGCAACAATTCTTCTAGCCTATGTGAACCTTGATAAAAGTAACTGTTGCAAAATGTCCCTGGAGGGGTGTGTTTACCTAAGTTCCCTGGAAGCAGAAAGTAGCCCTTTATTTTTAAAAGGCATTTTTTTCAGATCAGCCACAATTGCCCAAACTCACCTTCAGTCAATCAACCAAGGGTTGGTCACACCCCTAATGAAAACTGACTCCTCCTCTCCCAGGGGCTACCAATTGCCAAGAGATCCTCAGCTGGGGGGCGGGGCGTGCCCGTCTCCTCCCTCAATCATAAAATTTTGTCTGGCTTGAGCTTCAAATGTCTTGTGCATGCTGTCACAACTTCTGTGAGTTCATATGTGCAACTGCCCTGTTGTCTGCAGAATATACTATTTTATTGTAGTCATCTACTGCCTCTGGCTTTTACAATCTTCCTGCCTCCTTCCAACTTGATCACTGAACCTTGTGGGGAGGGTACGCTTACCTTTTTTGAGACAAGCTATCTCACAGAACCCAGTGCTCTGAGACTGGCAAAACTGACTAGCCAGTTAGTTCTGGAGTTTCAGCTGTCTCTTGTACGCCATGTTACTGTCCTCCCCCAGAGCCAGCTGGAGGGGAACACAGGGTCCCTGCCAATGTGGGGGTGAGAGGTGCGGAGTCACGACACAGACACCAGGAGTCGGGTGAAAGCAAACAGAGAGCGAGATGCTGTAGACTCGTTTATTCTGGGAAGCGTTTGGGGTTATAAGAGGTTGGCTAGCCAACCATGTTTTCCCACGCCGTCCTACAATATCCAATGTCAGTCTGTCTCTGGGCAGATCATCTCTCAGCAGGTTGTCATTGCCACACCTGACTGCGCTGGACTGTCACATATGCAGAAGCCCTTTCCCCATTCCTTATGGCAATCAGCCTGAGCTGGGCCTGGCTCTTTGTTATGCCATACAACACTAGGCTTACAGATGCATGAGACAATATTTGTGTGTTTTCACATATGTGATGGGGATTGAAACTCAGGTCTACATGCTGGCCAGGAAAGCACTGTTCTGACTGAGCCATCCCCTCATCACCAAATTGTATTGTTTTGAAGGTACAACAGAGCTCTATATGACCTGGGTGCCCAGGCCTTTAGTTCCAGCACTCAGGAGACAGAGGTGGGCGGACCAATGTGAAATGGAGGCTAGCCTGGTCTACATAGCAATTTCTAGACCAGCCAGAGCTTCCTCTAGGGAGACCTTCCCTGAAACAAAACAAAACCACAAACAAACCTCTATATGAAGGTTCCTATAAACCTTCCCATTACTGTCCATAGTCACTACCTGGAATATGTATGTTGATTTATAATGTTCCTACTAACTGTACAAAAGAATTAAGTTTAAAAACATTTTGTGGGGTACATCATTTTCTGTAATTGTATGATATATTTCTTTGTGATTTTAAGTGAAAAAGACTGTTAACAGACATATAAGAAATGTATGCACTGTTTGAAATGTAAATTATTCTTATAACACTTTCAGTGGGAGTTGCATTGCCCTTTTAGTGCCTTAATTTGAGAGTACAGATTTTTGAAGAAACAGCTTTTACAAAAATAAAATTATGTGTGTCAGTGGGTTTTTTCATTGGTAATTGGTTTAATTTAAAATATTTAGAGGTTTGTTGGACTTCCATAAATTCAGTACAATCTTTGCTACCTGCTACAATAATGAATGACTATAAAACTATCTTCAAAAAATATACAAAATTGAACCAATATAAAAAGATTATGGTGGGGATGGAGAAATGGCTCAGCAGTTAATGGACTGCTCTTTCAGAGGACCTGGGTTCGATCCCCAGTACCTACATGGCAGGTACGAACCATCCTTAACTCCAGTTCCAGGGGAATGCGAAGCCCTCATCTGACCTCTGCTGCATTGCACAACACGGGTGCACTCACATATATGCAGGCAATACACTCATACACATAAAATAAAAATAATATTTTTTAAAAAAAGATTACGGCAATATAGCCATGATATTTTCCGTTTAACATAGGAGTTACCAGATAAATACTGTCAAAACTCTTGTCCAGTAACAAGGGTTGATTTTTATGGGCAGTATAATTTTTTGGTTTTGGTTTTGGTTGGGATTTTTTTTTTTTTTGGCTTTTGAGACAGGGTCTCCCTGTAGCCCCAGCTTCCCTGGGACTCACTATATAGACCAGGCTGGCCTTGAACTCACAGAGACTCACCTGCCTCTGCCTCCCAAGTGGTGGGATTAAAGGCATGCACCATCTTGCCTGGCATATTGTTTAGTTTTTAACCAAATACCTCCTCACTAATTTATAATGTCTCTGCAGTAATGTACATGAAATAAGCACTGGAAAACTGATCGTCTCTAGGGTGATATGCATGTTTCAAGTGGTATTGAAAGCCACATTGATGGATATGTAATAATAAACATATCTGTCATTAATATGCAAAAAAATAAAGATATTATGTTCCTTAGTCAATGTACCTGGCACCTTTCTGCATTTTTTTCTGACCTTCCCTTTTTCCAGCAATGTGCTCTAGTAATCTTTATTAGTATTTCCCATTGCTTAGATTTATTCCTTTTAAAATTCTTCAAATACTTTTGGAAGGAATCTTTAGCACCCTGCAGAAAGCGCAGTGGGCCTTAGACTACCAGAATTGCCACATGTGTAATGGACTTGTCTGCTCATTTTTTAATTTAAATATTTTATTTATTATTTTTTATGTATGAGTGTATTGCCTGCATGTTTGTAAGTGCACCTGTGTTGTGCAATGCCCACAGAGGTCAGAAGAGGGCATCGGATCCCCTGGAACTGGAGTTATAGACAGTTGTTAGTTGCTATGTGGGTGCTAGGAATCAAACCTGGGTCCTTTGCCAAAGCAGCCAGCGCTCTTAACCACTGAGTCATCTCTCCAGCCCTTCATCTGCTCTTTTTTTTCTTTCTGGTCTTTTTCACACAGGTTCTCCTTGTAGACCCAATTGACCTGGAACTCACTATGTAGACCAAGCTGGCCTCAAACTCACAGAGATCCACCTGCCTCTGCATCCCAAGTGCTGGGATTAAAGGCGTGCGCCACCATGCCCAGCTCATCTGCCCATTTTAATACTGAGGCTGTTTCCACTTGAAGCTATTCCTCTTCATATTATGCATAGCTCTGTACAGCTGTTTAATGGGATCCTTTGTGTGTTGATATCCTCTTTGTGACTTTGTTAGATTAGTTTACTAGCAGTAATAATATTTAATGGATTCCTGAAGAGTTTCTACATATACAGATGGGAAATACATGTCATATGGGTTTGTAATTTACTTCTCCTTTTGTATAAGGATGGAAGGCTGTAGGCTCTGCACACTCTGTAGTACTGGCTTGGGTGTTCCACTGAGAAACCTGTATACAACCCATAGCCTGGGTGGGTTTCCATCAGGTTGGCTACAGCAGCCCTGGGTCTCCAGGCATCTGCTGGAGATGGATGCCCTGACTCTGAGACTAGACATCATGTGCAGCTCACTCTTTCCTGTGACATGAACAGTCCTGTGTGCACCCTTATGTCTGGGGCCCCCAGATGTGTAACCTGTTCCCAAGCTAGATGTCTTAAGTGACCACTGATATAAGAGGGGCCATCCCCTCAGCAGACAGCCCAAATGAGCTGTCCTGTACCCTGAGAGGGCCATGCATTCACACAATCTCCACTTAGTTGGTTATGTCCCCTGGATAAGGTCTGCATTGACCCATCTTTTACAGGAATCCATGGCTTCGTCCCATGGACTATTACTGGGACATGGTGAATTGTTAGATTGAATCCAAGCCATTCCCACAAACAAAGTGTAAAACTTTGATGGGCTCAGATTCTTCATTTGTGAACCATCCCCAGCAATCTTTTATGAACATCATCTGTTTAAACATGTTCAGTTAAGGGTGCTGCCAGAATTGTATTTCCTCCTTTCAAGATCTGCACTGCATATGCATACAGTGTAGTACTGGGTGCACACAGCTTTGGGCTCGGGGTTGGTGAGAATAATAGGAATTATATTGACTTTATCCTACTCTGAGTGGAGACTGCTGTTCATTTTGACAGAACAGATACTCAAGGCAAAATGGAAACTTCTACTCATGTCTCTGGCCTGACCTCAGAGTCCATGTCTCTTAACTGGAAGGGTCTCTGCAGAGCACAAGGTCCAGTGTTCACACTGCTGTAGTCTGCATTCCCTTATGCTTATGGCAATCACCCATATTCTGCTAGCACCAGCAGCACTCTCTTTCCTGCCTCCAGAATGGTCTGGAACTTCCTTCCATGACCCAAGGGCTGGTCTTGGGACCACAGTCTGCAGGTACACGTGCTATAGTTATACCACATGAGAGTAGATTTAATTTCCCCAAAGTATGCAAGTTAATGAGTAAACAATACAGTTTTATTAATCTTAATATCTGAACAATCCAACAATCAAAAACCAAAAAGAACCAAAAAATCCTAAAGGGGCTACTTTTGTCAGAGATGGGAACCACAGCTCATGTGTGGAGCTGGTGCTGGGTGGAACTCAGCAGGTGATTCTAAAACTTCTTGACAATGTCAACCTCAAGCAGAGGGGAAGCAAGGTCTGTACCTCTCTAATGCACAACAGCAAATAGAAACACCTGCACAGAACCTGAACCATCTCCACCCACATCTGGAGATGGCTGTGTATCAACTATAGGCAGATCCTGCTATGTGTTGGTATGTCACTGACACACCTGGTTCCATGACTTTAGGTACCATAGGATCCTCCTGGGGTGCAAACTCCTTCTGTTGCCCTACAGCAAAAACTGCTGAGGTCTAGTAACACAAGATCCTCTTCAGGTGCCAGCTCTCGCTGTGCTGCAGAATCTGGTCTGAGATCCAGAATCTCTGGAGTCTCTGGTGCATACTCTGCTGGGAGCTCAAGAGTTGCTGCCCAGGAAGGCCCCAAATCTAACGTCCGAAAGCGAAAGAGGCAACTTGGAAGGGAGAACACAGGAGTTCAGGGTGGGATGAACTTCCCCAAGATTAATATCTTTTTCTGAGACTTTTCAGATGCACACAAACCCTCTTCCTACCAGAGAATCCCTCACCCTATCCCCAGAATTCAACATCATAGCTGACTGGATCTCAACTCTGGTTGCGGACCAAAGGACAACTTATGGAACCTCCTTTGTTAGAATCCAGCATTGATCCTACTTTTCACCCTCTCAGACACCTACCCCTGGCCTCCACCTCTTTGGGTGTGGCTTTCATGGACTCCTGGTCCTCTAGAAGTGAAAGGATCTGTTGGACATGGATGACCAGCTCTGAGGAAGGCATGCTGACTCTCTAATAGTCCATCAGATTCTTCAGGCTGGGCAGGTCGGAGACTTACAAAAATCCTCTGGTAATTTGTCCATCCACCATCCCAGGAAGAAGCATATAGTGCTCTGGCAGGTTAGCATGGAGGAGAGTTAGAAACCTGGCTGCTCTTCGCCAGTCCTGCAGTGTTCCCATACAGTCAAGGCAAAGGCTGTCCAGTCAATGTGCAGTTGGACATGGCAGTTGAGAGTATAGAGGCCATTTGTAGAGAGGGTCCTGGCACTTTCTGTCCAGTCTCTTGGTACAAAAACTGAGCAAACTGTCCTGGATTTGGTGGAAATGGATCCCCCCCCCATTAGCTGCCCTCATCCACTCTGCTCCTCAGAACTGAGGAGCCCACTCAAGATCTCAACTCTTCTCACTCTGCAGGTGAAATCTCAGGCATGGATATCCCAAGAAGAGTGTACATGGCCGTTGCCTCCATGCAACCCCTGTACCCAAATCAAATATCCCAGCCTTCAGAGTAGAGCTTATCTCCCTCCCTCTTCACCTAAACCCCACTCACTTCTTGGTTTGCTGGTCCTCCTCACTGTCAGGCTGGAAAGATGCATACCTGTATCATTAGAGAAGGTTGTCACCCCTAAGTCCATATGTCCCCCAACTGCCAGGGGATCTAGAGATGGCAGCATCTAGAACAATAATAGAAGATGGGCATGAATAATAGGGATTTTGTGCTGATCTCTGAATGCTAAACTGAGGGCCTAGGTATGAGCCTGCCCTCCAATATGCTTCTGGGATCTTCATGGAGTCAGAGAACACAAATTTTGCCTATCCTGGTTTCCCCATTGGCACAGGGTATCTGGGTGCCCCTGGGGATCCTGTTCAGATGCACAAAGAGGGAACCCCTGCTGTCTGATAGACCCCTAATCCCCCACGTCAAACTTGTCCAGCAGGAAGTAGCAAGACGACCATGGCACCCTCTATCCTATAACTCAAAAAGCTGGAATGTTACGTTTTCTGATCTACAGTAGCGCCACCCCCCCCCAAAAAAAAACAGGGCCTCATGGATTCGCAAGCCCCTGAGAATGTAGGAACTGAGTTGATAAACACCCTGGTCTTTGAAGTCAAGAGAAGCAGACTTTCCTGCACCTTTTGGCCAGCACAGAAAGCTTTCCCTTCGATTTCAAAAGAGTAAACAGACACATCTTGACCCAGATCCTGGCTATAAAGACCCCAACCCACAACCCATGGGCTGACATTTTCCCTCCCCCAAAGGGAATCTGTCCAGTGTGAGGCTTCCTTTGCTAATAAACTATTCTGCTGGACTTCCCTCTGTGTCCTGGTGCTTTCTCCCAATTGACCGGATTCATCTGTCGACTTCATCTATCATATGATGCCAAAACCCGGTTCTGACTTCAAGGGACCTCCAACCTTTCGGAACTCTCACATAAAAACCTCCGACTGGTACCGGGCATGGTGGTGCACGCCTTTAATCCCAGCACTTGGGAGGCAGAGGCAGGCGGATCTCTGTGAGTTCAAGGCCAGCCTGGTCTACATAGTTCCAGGACAGCTGGGGCTACAGGGAGACCCTGTCTCAAAAAGACCAAAAAAAAAAAAAAAAAACCAAAAAACAAAACTGAAACTGCTTGCTGTTATTGGCCTCTACAAGCACCAGTTGTTTGGCTTTAAGGTACACTGCCTCTCTCTCTCTCTCTCTCTCTCTCTCTCTCTCTCTCTCTCTCTCAAGTTCCTTTCACTGGGGAGCATACCCTGCCTTGCTTTCACTTCTTTCCTGCTCTCCTACATCTTCTTTTGATCTCCTTTGTTGAATTTGGTCACTCCGAGACCCAACTCAAGGCCACTGGGCAGCACACCTGGGGGGCAGATTTGCCTCCCTGACACACTCAAATCCTTTCGCTACCTCGATTCCCTCCCCTTCTCTCCTTTTCCTCACTCCTGGCATCTCGCCTTCCACAGCATCTCACCTTCGGTGGCATCTCACCTTCATTTTCACTTTGCGTGCTCTCTCTCTCTCTCTCCTCCCTCCCTCCCTCCCTCAATCTCTCTCTCCTCCCCCATCCCTCCCTCCCTCCTTTGCCATGGGCTTGGAAGGGCCTCTGTCTTCCATTGTTTTTCCCTGTCTTTGTCCTCTTCCAGTGCATTTCTTCCTCACTGCTCAGGATGATTTCTAATGCCATTCAATCCAATTTTAGGTCTCCTTTCCTTCTGTCCTTTACTCTAGCCTGTCTTTCCTCCTTCCTCTTACTACTTATGGATTCCCTGCTCCCTGCACATGAAAATGCTCTGGATCCTTCTCCTTTCTCCCCCTCCTGAAACTATTGTTCTCCTTCTAAACCCACCTACAAATGTTTAGGTCTCTGTAAGTCTACCTGCTTTTCTAAATTTTTCACAGAAAAATTTCTTCTTTATATTCCTTTTTTTTTGGTCTTTTTGAGACAGGGTCTCCCTGTAGCCCCAGCTGTCCTGGAACTCACTATGTAGACCAGGCTGGCCTTGAACTCACAAAGATCTGCCTGACTCTGCCTCCCGAGTGCTGGGATTAAAGGCATGAGCCACCACGCCCGGCTATGTTCCTTTTTAAACATGCTTTCATTCGTGCTTTAGGTTTCCCAGTACCTTGCACTTCTTTAATTTTCTCTAAAGCCTTCTCCCTGCCATATGGCTGCCAGCCTACCATGTGTCTGACCTCCCACACAGGCTCTAAACCTCCATGGTTCCATGGCTTTCTTTCCTTCCAGCTATTCATCCCCTCCAGGCAGCTGCTGTGATTGCCAGCTGGCCTGCCCTGGGGATTTTTTTCTTTGTAACATTCTCTTACAATGGTAAAAGTTTCCAGTTGGGCCCATTCTTAAATTCTCTTATGAATCAGACTAAGAGCCCTTTAGGGGACCCTTTCTCCCCATTAAGTCCCAGATAGGCTAAACCAGCTGTGCGGCTTCACTGGAGCATTTAAAGAATTTCAGTTGGCTTGCCCCAAGGACAAATGGAAAAGATTTTAAAAGCCATTTTTTTTTCTCCTAAACTTTTTCTCAGGCAAAGGGGCTTGAAATTTTGACCTTAGATGCTGTTGGGCACCAAGCAAGCAGTGCTCAGGCACCTACTTTTCTAACTAGACCTAACCATTTTAAATTTCAGTATACATGGAAAGTCACAGACAGTGCTTGGCCAAGCAAGACACATGCTTTCAGAGCAACAACCCAGTGATTTATGTGCCCTGTTCCTTTCTGCTGCTCTCTTGAGTTTCTTTTCCAGCATAGCCTGAATCTAGTAATAAGGAGATCTGGAAAACTTTGCAACTACAATGGTTGGTGAGAGACATGGATTCCTTTGATTTACTTTTCTATTTGGGATATATATATATATATATATATATATGTGTGTGTGTGTGTGTATGTGTGTGTGTGTGTACTTTCTTCTTTTATATCAAGTCTAACCTATTGGTACCAAACCTATTGGTACCCGGGGTGCCTAGGAGTTCCCTAAACTTCAGACATTTAATCATATGTCCCAATTCTCTTGCAATTTATTTTTGTTTTCATTTCTTGATGACGTCATAGAATAAGCAATACATTTCTAGTTCAGACTAAGGGAGTAATGCCAGATCTCCACAATGGGAGTTTAAATTTTAACATTGTTTGGACCTACTTCTAAAGGGAATTACTTTGAGTTTTATATTTACTTAATTTCTAAAAGTTACTATTTGAATTCTTACTGTTTTGCATAGTATATTTGTAAGTTTCTAAAGGAAACTTAATGTTTTTCTAGCCATGTGCCTTCAAGGTACAAAGGGAGCTGACACTTCGTGATGATTAGACCTGTGAAGCACATGGAAATTTGCTGTACTCCAGGGCCAAACCTTACAAGAGACAAGCTGCTACCAACACATAGTTACAATGATGAGAGGTAAAAAGTAATAATCTACTTGAGTGAGAGCCTTAAGATCCAGCCTCTACTGGTCTTAATTCCTCCCCTTTCTACACTGTGATTCTAAGCCTGTTTTTCTCTGGAACAGAGTTATTTCCCTCTCTGATGCTCAGATGCTCTATGCTTGTTTATGTTCCTGCCCCATCATTCCCTGAGTACTTTCTAGTTACAGTGTCAGGGACAGACTAAAGGGAAAGACTATTGTGATGTCTCTTTACAAGTTCTTTTAGGTACCATTGTTTTCTATGTTTCTTATTGTCCAGGTTATGGGTACAAAATCCAAGTTTATGAATACTAAATTATAAACTGTTTTTTCTCTATTTGCTCACTATAATGATTAAATGGTTTTTCTACTCCAGACAGACAGATAACCATCTTAAAAAGAATTAAAAGAAGGACAGGTATTTTCAGTCCTGCTAGTAGTCACTGGACTCACCATCTCTCCTGTCCAATGTAAACCATTAAGTTAAATTCTAAAGAGAAACACATGCCTCTTAGTATTAATTATACTGGTAAATTCTGACATACTCTTTGAGCTCACTGAGAAGCTGACTGGAGATGGGATTGGCCCTTCCACTTCAGACTCAAGCCTATTATCTCCTACACTCTTTTCCAGGTTCAGGCTGGACCCCTGATGCTGTGAAAAGAAAAAGGAAAACAACAAAACAGCCTAAGAGTAAAAGCACTATTCAGTTGAGAACAGCTAAGGTATAAATTAATTTCAACAGAGGGTATTACTGTCTATAATGAAAGTAATGGGATTATTCTCAGTACTATTTAGACTTTATTTATTCTTAACCTAATCTGTTAATGTTTCCTTTTGTCTTTCCTGTCTCCTCTGATTTACATTCGTAGATTGACATTGTTTTATTAACTCCCTTCAGTTATTTAGCTCTTAAAAGGGAAAAGATGCTACCTCACATCTGTATGGCAAACTTAACTCTTTCTTTAGACCACTAATTACCTATACAAAATGACATCTAAGCTGGTTGGGTAAAATCCTGTTTGTTGAACACCATTTTTGTTTTTAGTTTACTTTCAAGGTGTTTAAAGATGTATTCATTTTGTTTGTCTACTTCAAAGGTGTTTTGGTTTAAAAATGATAAGCCATATTCCTAACAAAGACTATACAACTAAATATGTATACACAGTCAACATAAATTTATGTGTCTTAAAATTAATTTGCTTGGTATCATATTAATTTTTAAGTAAAATTTCATGCAAACTAAAAATGTTAACACCAAATATTTTTTCAGGCCAAAATATTCTCTCTTTAATCGACAATATGGTTCCTAGTACTAAAATATATAAATTAATTTTAAGTACCTTTCTCTCTATCTCTCGCTCCCCTTCCCGCTTCCACCCTTCTGGGGCTCATCTTCCCTCGGCTTCTACTAAACCTCAGTATCAACTCATTCCACAAGCTTCCCTCCCTTCTGGCTCACTGCGTTTTTTTTCTTTTCTCCCATCCCATTCCTTGTACTTTGTCTCCATCTACTGGCTGGTTGTGCTATGCTTTTGTTGAAAAGCTTTCCACTTGTCTCACTTGCCTTGAAAGCACACTGGTGTGTCAGAAAACTCCTTCCTTTCTCTGGATATGGGATGCTGTTTCCGGAGATAGGAACACGCACTACTTCCTGTCCAGGACAGGATCTCTCCTTTCCTCTCCCTAATGATTTGGTTGTGGGACATCACCTTCTGAGACTTGGAAATAACTAACTCAAATCCATACTCGAACCTGTGCTAAGAAAAGGACGCTTTTCTTGGTGCCTGGTTCTCCTTGTTCTCATTTTGCTTGACCTATGCCAAATCCCTTCTAGGGATCCCTCCCTGCCTCTCTTCCTCATACTCTGCACTTACCTGCACGGACTCGTGATCCTGCCTCTGCTCCTCTGGAGAGAGGATTCTCTTTGTCACCTCCTATCCACCTGCTCAGTTCTTTCTCTATCTCCTCTTCACTTTGTACATAATCTGTCACTATGGGAACCACCCACCCAAAGTCTCAGGGTCTCACAGCTCTTGCTTATCTTCTTAAATCCTTGAAACAACTAGGACTTTCAGATACAATCAAGCCAAAATGCCTGGAGTTCCTGTGCACCACTGCCTGGCCTCAGTATGAGTTAGATAATGACTCTGTTTGGCCAGACACTGGAACCTTAGACTTCAGTATTTTGAGAGATTTAGAAAATTTCTGCCATCATAATGGCAAATGGTCCAAATTACCATACATCCAAACTTTCTTTGATCTCCGTGCTAATCCCTCCCTCTGTGCCCCGTGTTCTTCCCATCAGGTTCTTTTGGCTAAGACAGTTTCACAGGATCCCAACCTGCCAGGGGCCTCCATCCTTCCTACTCCTCCCTACCCCTCCACCTCAGCTTTTGATCCTACCATAGCAGATAAACTGCCTCCAATTAGGACCCAGCCCCACCCTCCTCCTGATCCCCAGCCTCAGGCACTGCCAGATCCTCCCTCTGCTCTCCCCTTGCTATACCCTCCCTTGCCTTCCATTCCAGAGCCCAACCCTGCTCTCCTCCCTTCTCCACCCCAAACTCCCTCTCCAAGATCTTCCCTCCCCTCTCTGATGTTCTAAGTCCATCACCCACTCTCCTTCCACTGACTCTCCAAACCTTAAAAACCTCCATACCAAATATTCTCTACTCTCCCCTATTCTGGCTTCTAGCTCAACCCATTTATCCCTCCTGTATCTACTTCTACTTCAATTCCAGACCCTGCCTCCAATACCCCTGCCCCTGTATCCTCTCATGGATGGGACACTCCTCCCACCTCTCCCACTCTGGCCTCCTCCCAGGACTCCCCTTCTCCCAACCCCTCTCCTATGTCAAGCCATATTCACTCCCACACCCAGTCTCAGCTCCCTGCCCATGGTATCATTCCCTTTTGGGAGGTGGCAGACGTGGACAGGGTGTTCAAGGTCCATGTCCTTTTCTCTCTTGGAGATCTACCTCAGCTTGCAAGCAAAATAGGCTCTTTTTCTGCTAATCCTACACACTTCATACAAGAATTTAAATACATCACTTTCAGCTGTGATCTAACCTGAACTATCCTGCCCCAGGGATTTCAAGATAGCCCTCACCTCTTTGGACAAGCCCTAGTCAGGATTTAACCTCCCTAGACCTTAACCTCTCCAGCATCCTACAATATGTAGATGACCTACTTATTTGCTCTCCATCTCTCTCAGTCTCCAAGGCTCACACAATCAAACTCCTTAATTTTCTGGGGTACAAGGGATATAGGGTATCCCTCAAGCCAAATACATGGGGTTCCTTCTCACACTGACATCCCTCCATTTAACTATAGATAGGACAAATTTCCTAAGGTCTTTATAGCCCCACCACCACCAAAGAGGGAATTCTGTCTTTCCTAGGCATTGCAGGGTACCTGCACACCTGGATTTCTAACTTTGCCCTCTTGGCAAAGCTGCTCTATGAAGCCTCCAAAGGAAATTCCCCTAAGCTCATTGAGCCCTATGGCCTGTTATAGCAGCCTTCCACACTATGCAAGAAGCACTCTTAAAGGCACTGGCTCTAGCTCTCCCCAACCTGGAATGTCCATTCCTCCTCTATGCAGCTGAGAATAAGGTCTAGGCATTAGGGGTTTGGGGGCAGATGAGGGGTCCCACTTTTGCCCCAGTAGCTTAAGCAGCTTGATACCACCATCCAGGGGTGGCAACCTTGTCTCTGTGCTCTGGCAACTGCTGCTCTCCTGGCTCAGGAGGGACTTAAGCTCACTTTGGGTCATCCCATCTCTATCCTTTCTGTGGGAAGCGAGCGCGGCCGAGTCAGCCAAAGATGGCGCCTTGGCTGGCTGCCAAGCCTCATGACTCCAACCCTTGGCTCGCTGCCAAGCCTTGTGACCCTCACTTGTTTACTCCAATTCTTGGCTGGCTGCCAAGCCTCGTGACCCTCGCTTGTTCACTCCAACTCCCGCAAGCACGAGGAGCCCGATCATGTGCTGCCTGCCTGATCAGAGACATCATCAAGCATGACCCTGCTACGTGGCCCAATGAGCTGCCACTCTGCCTGCCTGCTGCGCATGTGTGTGTGTGTGTGTGTGTGTGTGTGCCCTGATTGGTCCTGGCTGGGAGGAGGGCTGTTGGGAACAAACTATATAAGGACTGAAGTGCGTAATAAAGAAGAAGAAGCCTGAACCTCACCTTGGTGTCTGTGTCGTCTTTCCTCGGCTCTGCTGGACGGAGTCGTGGCTTGCAGCAAGGGGTGGCCCATACGGGGAACTCTTCAAGGTCTAAGAAAATTTAAAAGTAAGGTCCGTGGGTAGCGGAGAAGGGGTAGCGCTAGTTAGGTTCCCGGAGACAGGGACTAAGTTAGGTTCCTGGAGACAGGGACGAAGTTAGGTTCCCGGAGACAGGGATGAAGTTAGGTTCCCAAAGACAGGGACGAAGTTAGGTTCCTAGAGACAGGGACGAAGTTAGGTTCCCGGAGACAGGGACAAAGTTAGGTTCCCGGAGACAGGGATCAAGTTAGACTTAGATCAACCTTTATAAAGAACGCTCTTACAGCATGGGCTCCAGCGGCTGGAAAACAAAAGCGCATATCACGCTGGTGCAGCTGCTGAAGAAAAGTGGGATAAAACTAAAGGCTGAGACAGTAGAAAATTTTCTGGATACGATATCTAGTGAGGCTCCATGGTTTCTTGAGGAAGGGTTTATAAATCCACCTACATGGGAAAGATTAGGGAAGGACGTGCTGGACGCAGACTCCGACGGCTGCCTCCCTAGGGGGACCGTAGCTGTCTGGATGCTGGTGAGGATGTGCCTTACTGACAAGTCAGGGAAATACCAGGACGATATTGCTCAGGGAGCTCAAGCCCTAGAGGAAGTGAAGGAGGAGCTCTCTGACCAAGGTTTACAGAGTCTCCAGCAGAAGGAGGAGGATCTATATGGGGAAGAGGACCTAGAGAGTCTGGTTTCGCAAATGACTTTAAGGGGAAGAGGTGCAGCTGGGGCTGCTGCTAGCGTTTGTCCCCACAAAGAGGAACCACCAGGGCCAACTGCTCCACCTCTGTATAAGACCCCCGATCTGCCATATGTGGCGGGAGGAACGCGTAGTCATCGGTGCCGCCTTTATATCAAACCCCGGATCCGCCATACGTGGGGGGAGGAATGAGAAGTAGACATGCTGCAGTTTGGGGCAAGATATTTTCCCAAACCGGAGCCTTCCCAGTATTCCAGGATCCGAACAATCAGAGAATACATGAGCCATTAGACTGGAAAATAATTCAGAGATTAAAGGAGTCAGTAGCTACCTATGGGCTGCAGGCGGCATATACGCTGAGACAAGTTGAAAATTTACAAAGAAATTGTATGACTCCTTTTGATTGGCAGAATATGTGCAGAGCAGTCCTTTCAGGAGGAGACTATTTGAACTGGAAAGCAGCCTACTTAGAGTATTGCATAGAGCTTGCAGCAACCAATGCCAGGAATGGCCAACCTGCCTGGAATGTTGATATGCTTATGGGTCAGGGGAATTTTGTTAATAACCAAATTGGATATCCAATGCAGGTATACAATCAGATTAATGAGGCAGCAGTGAAGGCTTGGAAGATGCTTTTGGGTTCAGGAGGTTTAAGCAGCAATTTGTCGGGGCAGTTAATATTTTTACTGATGGGTCTAAGGGTGGGGTAGGAACGGTGTATATTGAAGGTCAAAACCCCAGCACCCATATTTTTCCCTATGAATCAGCACAGGCAACAGAATTAGCTACTGTATTACAAGTCTTTTGCCAGGATTCTCAAACTTTTAATTTGCTTTCAGATAGCCAATATGTGGTGCAAGCTATGAGGATACTAGAGAATGTGGGGACTATAAAACCAACCTCCCAGGTTACTCAACTTTTTATGGCCCTACAGCAGAAAATTTGGCAATGCAAGGCTCCCTTTTGTGTGATTCATATTCGCGCTCACTCAGGACTCCCTGGGCCTTTGGCATTAGGCAATGCCATCGCTGATTATGCTACTAGAGCTGTCTTTATCTTCCTGACTCAAACCCCTGTACAAGCTGCAACAGATTTTCATGCAAGGTTCCATGTGAATGCAAATACCCTCCGCATAAAATCATAAAATTCAAAATTACTAGGGAACAAGTCCGAGAAATTGTCCTCCAATGCAAATCTTGTGTTTCTGTCCTCCCTCAACAGAGTGTAGGGGTTAATCCTCAAGGCCTCCGCCCAGGAGTACTTTGGCAAATGGATGTTACCCATATTCCAGAGTTTGGTACCCTCAAATATGTGCATGTTTCTGTAGATACCTGTTCTGGTGTGATATTTGCTTCTACACATTCAGGTGAAAAAGCTGAGCATGTAATAAGCCACTGTTTCCAAGCCTTTGCATCTTGGAGTATGCCCAAGTGTCTTAAAACTGATAATGGTCCTGCGTATACATCTAGCAAATTCACAGCCTTTTGCACAGCCATGGGCATCGCCCACACATACGGACTACCATATAATCCACAAGGTCTAGGTATTGAACGTGCTAATGCCAGCCTTAAGGCTCTCCTAATAAAACAAAAAGGGGGAATAGGAGGGCAATATAAGTCCCCAAAAGAGAAATTAAACATTGCATTATTCACTTTAAATTTTTTGATTATGGATGCTGGTGGGTGATTGGCCGCAGACCGCCACTCCAACCCCTTGCAAATGTCATTCATTATGGTCTTATGGGAAGATGTACTTACAAGACAATGGAAAGGGCCCTCTCCAGTACTGACCTGGACAAGAGGAGCTGTTTGTGTTTTCCCACAGGAGCAAGAATCTCCTATTTAGGTACCAGAGCAACTTACACGACCGTGGAAAGGAAAAGATGAGGACCGGAACCTTACCCCTATGGATGGTGACGTTGCTTGTAGTATACATGAATGAGGGCCAAGCAAGGAACTTTACTAAATAGAGGAATAACTGCATTGTTCTGTACATGGTGAACCAAAGAGTGGACCTTATGATGATTGTATCCACCACATGAATGGATTATGTGCAACCTCTGTGGAGTCTGAAAACCTCTCTTATGCAGGGGATTTGTCAAGACAGATTGGAAAGATGTTAACAGGCAATTGGACTTCTGAATTTGACAAGAAGATCACAAAGCTGCGGACCGCCATTGTAGCAGTCAATAGAACTAGAGTACAAATTGCCACAGTTCAGGATTGGCTGAACACTATGCAGAATACCTTTAATTTTCTGAAGGATTGGGGTGGAATGGCTTTTTGGGGTTTCCTTTTGGTTGGGGTGTGTGGGTATATGATATGGTACATGCGCAAAATGCGGCAGCGAACAGAGATGCAACAACAAATGCTTGTACAGGCTATGGCTGCACTGGAAAGGGGCGAGTCTCCCTCTGTATGGTTAACCATGCTGGACCGGTAGTCAAAGACGGGTAAGACTCCCTCATGGACATACCAACCTAAGACAGACTGCCAGCCAAGCTGCTGAACAGTTGATGACGGGTAAGGATGTTACATGGAAGGGGGCAACCTAAGACAGGCACGGTCCTTTAACCTTTCTAATAAAACAAAAAGGGGGAGATGTGGGAAGTGAGCGTGGCCGAGTCAGCCAAAGATGGCACCTTGGCTGGCTGCCAAGCCTCATGACTCCAACCCTAGGCTGGCTGCCAAGCCTCGTGACCCTCGCTTGTTTACTCCAACTCTTGGCTGGCTGCCAAGCCTCGTGATCCTCGCTTGTTTACTCCAACTCCCACAAGCACGAGGAGCCCGATCATGTGCTGCCTGCCTGATCAGAGACATCATCAAGCATGACCCTGCTATGTGGCCCAATGAGCTGCCACTCTGCCTGCCTGCTGCATGTGTGTGCGCCCTGATTGGTCCTGGCTGGGAGGAGGGCTGTTGGGAACAAACTATATAAGGACTGAAGTGCATAATAAAGAAGAAGAAGCCTGAACCTCACCTTGGTGTCTGTGTCGTCTTTCCTCGGCTCTGCTGGATGGAGTCATGGCTTGTGGCACTTTTACCCCTCTGGGTTTAAGATTTACTAACCCACATGTCTCTTGTCAATTTAGCTCCCTCTAAACTACAACTCTTCTATGTCATCTTTCCTGAAAACCCCTCATTCACCTCTGATTCCTGCCCTCCTCTCAATCCAGCTTCTCTCCTCCCAGCAAACCACTCACTCAGTCGTGCTTGGAAACTCTTCAGGAAGTCTCCTACTGGGATCCCTTAATTTCCCCAGATCCCCTACCAAACCCAACCCTGACTCGGTTTGTGGATGGAAGTTCAACTCTTACCCTGTGGCCCAAATTCTCTCTGGGTCTCCTGCACATGAGACAAACCATATAATATATTTTATGTGAGTTTATTAACTTACAAAGGAATGAGTACCCAGTGCCTAGCCCCACGCCACCACCAGTCAGAGCCCGCCTTATCAGACCGTGCCACGCCCATTGCCCTGCATTCGCTCATGTCTCCAGGGCCAGCGATCTCGCCCCAGGTCCATAGGGAGTCAGTCCATTCTGTCTTTGAGTTGCTACACTGGCTGCTGCTTTTCCTACACCATCATGCTCTACTGCTCTATTGGCGGCTCCTGGCTTCCATCCCAAGATGGCTCCCAGCTTCCCTTCCTACTTTCTGCTTGTGTCAGGCCCCACCCATTGGAGGAACCAGCCAATCAGGAGACACACACCCAACGGGGTCCTGAAGGGTAGGGTGTGCCAGAGTGTCTCTCACAGATATCATTGAGTCAGGACCCCTGCCACTTGGAAACATGTCACAAAAATCTGAACTTGTGGCACTCACTAGGGCCCTAATTTTGGCCAAGTAGGACCTCTTACTCCAGCATCCCTCCCCTCTACATGACTGTTTACCTGCCTTCACCCTTCTAAGGAAATTGCTCAGAGAACAGGCTGACTGGATTATTCCTCAGGTTCTACAGGCCAAATTGACCACCCACTTCAACCTGGAGATCACACCTATCTGCGGTTCACACCCAACAGAAAGGAGTGAAGGAAACCCTCCAGGACTGGTTCTCATCTGGTGCTCCTGTTGACCCTGACAGCAGCCATGCTCTCAGGACAACCTGGTTGAGTTCATCTCTCCAAATTAAAATCAGCCGAGGAACACAGCAAGTACCAGGCCACCATATTGGGCCTCTTAAATTGAAAATCTCGTGGACCCCTCCCTTAACACCAATTCACGAATGAGTCTTCTACAGACCCTATTTCAATTCTTCCCTCTAAACCCCACCTAAGCCATTCCCCACTGCACCTACCCACTGTGTTCCTATAAATTTGAAATCAGGCAGAATATATAATCTTAAAATTTCTAAGGCTGTAGCTTAGTCAACTAGTCTAAGGATGTCTAGTCAAGGTTTATTTAAGAATATTGCCCAAGCCTTATCTACATAGCACATGGTAATTAAAAGTACCAGACTACTGTAAGCTTGTTGGATGTTTAATAGCCAGACTGGTCAGAGGGACTTAAAGGGACAAAATTATGTTCCTTGCCCTCCAAGGTCAAGCAAGTTCCAGGGGGCTATGGAGCATTTCTTGAAATGTCCTGGAACTGTGGTGAGTCACCTGTCCTCTTGTTCAGAGAGGCCATGGAGAACCCAGAAGATGGACTCGAACCAGTGTCCAGTCTGCAAAGAGGAGGGTCAACACAGAGGAAACATTTTTCCAAGTGAAGCCCCAGTCAAGCAAGACCTCTTGACTTATCTTCACATAGATGAAACTGGTAAAAGAAAAGCCTGAGGAGCCAGGGGCTCCCCCCAAGCCCATGTGACCCCTGAGGACCAAATCCTCATTAAGACCTTAAGAGTAAAAATAAATTGGTTTATTGGGCCAACAGTATGGTCTTAAACATCCAAAAGAAGCCAGGTGTGGTGGCGCACACCTTTAATCCCAGCACTTGGGAGGCAGAGGCAGATGGATCTCCATGAGTTCAAGGCAGCCTGGTCTACATAGTGAGTTCCAGGTCAGTTGGGGCTACAGGGAGTCCCTATCTCAAAAAGACCAAAAAAAAAATGCAAAAGAAAAGTAGAAGCGAAAATTAAAGTTATCAGTATATTTTAAGAGTTCGAAGGACTATACAACCCAGACATCAGACTTAAGTTCTTATGCTATTTACACAATTATCTCTCATTAACGATTTTGTTCCTAAAAAGACAATGCTACTCAGATGTAAGACTTCAAATCTTGGTCTGCAATACTGTAGTGCCCACCTACAGCTAAATGAGACAACCCACTATTGTTCGAGCTTAAAAATTAAATGATGGCTAAATTTGTTTTCTCTCCCTACTTTTGAGAGAGCCTTTGAGAGGTAAATGACACTGATTCTAGCCACTCCAACAGCTATCAAAATGCCTGAAAACAAATTCTGAGTCCATCACTCTCGAGTCCAGCCTTGGCAAGACAAGGAAAAATGAGGAGGAAGCCATACAGGGATGGTTTTGGAAGCTCTTGTCAAGAAATTCCAGTGGACTCTGATATGAACATTTGAAATTTGCCCTGTTCTGACTTTTTTCTGGTTCCCCGTCTAGAACTTGTAATGCTAACTTCTCTTGCCTTTACTTCTCCTTCACATCCCCTATTTACCAGTCAAGGACTTTCTTTTCTCCTTACAGATAAGAGTTATATAATTTGGGAGTCTTTTACCACTGAAGGGGTACCCCAATTGCCTCAACCTGCATCCCTGTTCAGCATGGAAAAAGCCAGAGCAGTCTGTGTCCCAATTCC
>NW_008328331.1:1160094-1168654 GCF_000622305.1 Nannospalax galili
AAACATCCAAAAGAAGCCAGGTGTGGTGGCGCACACCTTTAATCCCAGCACTTGGGAGGCAGAGGCAGATGGATCTCCATGAGTTCAAGGCAGCCTGGTCTACATAGTGAGTTCCAGGTCAGTTGGGGCTACAGGGAGTCCCTATCTCATAAGACCTTAAGAGTAAAAATAAATTGGTTTATTGGGCCAACAGTATGGTCTTAAACATCCAAAAGAAGCCAGGTGTGGTGGCGCACACCTTTAATCCCAGCACTTGGGAGGCAGAGGCAGATGGATCTCCATGAGTTCAAGGCAGCCTGGTCTACATAGTGAGTTCCAGGTCAGTTGGGGCTACAGGGAGTCCCTATCTCAAAAAGACCAAAAAAAAAATGCAAAAGAAAAGTAGAAGCGAAAATTAAAGTTATCAGTATATTTTAAGAGTTCGAAGGACTATACAACCCAGACATCAGACTTAAGTTCTTATGCTATTTACACAATTATCTCTCATTAACGATTTTGTTCCTAAAAAGACAATGCTACTCAGATGTAAGACTTCAAATCTTGGTCTGCAATACTGTAGTGCCCACCTACAGCTAAATGAGACAACCCACTATTGTTCGAGCTTAAAAATTAAATGATGGCTAAATTTGTTTTCTCTCCCTACTTTTGAGAGAGCCTTTGAGAGGTAAATGACACTGATTCTAGCCACTCCAACAGCTATCAAAATGCCTGAAAACAAATTCTGAGTCCATCACTCTCGAGTCCAGCCTTGGCAAGAAGAAAAAAAAAAAGCTATTACCTTGGGGCTAACCATTGCTCCTTGCCTCTTCAGATATTTTCAAGACCAAATCCAAAAACTAACTTATACTAATTTTAATCAGTTGTTACTTTCTTTCCCTCCACATGTATACAAGTGCCTGTTAACCATGTCAACCATTGAGGACCCTGTTCAGATGCATGAAGAGGGAACGCCCCGCTGTCTTGATAGACCGCCCTAATCCAGCACCCCCCCACGTCGACCTTGTCCAGCAGGAAGTAGCAAGACGACCATGGAACCCCCTATCCTATAACACAAAAGGCTGGAATGTTAGGGGTTTTGATCTACAGTAGCACCCCCACCCCCTAAACAGGGCCTCATGGGTTCGCAAGCCCCTGAGAATGTAGGAACCGAGTTGATAAACACCCTGGTTTTTGAAGTCAAGAGAAGCAGACTTTCCTACATCTTTTGGCCAGCACAGAAGGCTTTCCCTTCTATCTCAAAAGGGTAAACAGACACCTCTTGAACCAAATCCTGGCTATAAAGACCCCAGCCCCCAACCCGTGGACTGACATTTTCCCTCCCCGAAAGGGAATCTGTCCCATGTGAGGCTTCCTTTACTAATAAACTATCCTGCTGGAGTTCTGTGTCCTAATGCTTTCTCCCAATCGACCAGATTCATCTCTCAACTTCATCTATGACTCAGCAGGACTTGAGTAGCTCAGCTTTTCTTGATGGCAGAATAAGGGTTTGTGTTTTGGGGTTTTTGAGACAGGACTTCAGGGTCCAGGTATATGGCCTTGAACTCTTGATTCTCCCTTCCTCTACCTCCCAAGTGCCAGGACTACAGGAGTGTACCACACGAGGCTGTGGATGACTTTGAAGCTCCACTTTTCACTGTTACCAGGAGCCAGCATCAGGTGCTCCCTTTTTTGGTGCTGTGAGAGATATTTCTGGCAAAGAATTTTCAACAGCCCTGCTTGGTGAATAGTCCCAGGACAGGCCCTGTCCTTGGTTCTCTCAAGAGGCCTGTTCTGTTTCCCAGAGACCTGATGTACAGGACATGGACCTGTTCTTACCCTCCTGGTGTGTAGGACTAGGACCCTGAGGACCCACAGATACTCTGCCCTTCCTATCACTGAGATCTGATTTTTGTGAGTGCACACCAAGACATCCAGTCAGTACTGACATCCCAGTCTCCATCCAAACCAAACCTGGACTGGGCTTCTCCTGCCTGTCTGGGAACAACTGGGAAGGTGGACTAGGTGCTACCCATCAACCGCACCCTGCCCTGGGTCTGTCTAGCCTCTGGTTGTCCTGCGAACCTGCTCTGCCCTCCCCCTGCCTTAGGCTTTACCAAGCCCAAGGGAGCCTCTTAAGACATAGGCTGACGTACATCAGCAGCTTCAATAATTAGCTGGATTGAGGGATTGAGACCTGGGGCTCGAGAGATGGCTCAACAGTTAAAAACACTGGCTGTTCTTGCAGAAGATCTGCGTTTGAATCCCAGCACCCACATGGCAGCTAACAACTGTCTGTAACTCCAATTCCAGGGGCCCCAGTAGCCTCTTCTGTCCTCCGGAGGCATTGCACAATACGGGTGCACTTACCTACATGCAGGCAATACACATGTACACATAAAATAAAAAGAATAAAGTTTTTTTTTGTCTTTTTTGAGACGGTCTTCTTGTAGCCCCAGCTGTCCTGGAACTCACTATGTAGACCAGGCTGGCCTCGAACTCACAGAGATCCACCTGCGTCTGCCTCGCAGGTGCTGGGATTAAAGGCGTGTGCCACCATGCCCGGCAAAAAATAAAATATTTTTTAAAAAAGAAAAGGGCCAGGCATGGTGGTGCATGCCTTTAATCCCAGAATTTGGGAGGCAGAGACAGGCAGAGCTCAGTGAGTTGGAGGCCAGCCTGGTCTACATAGTGAGTTCCAGGAGAGCTGGGGCTACAGGGACACCCTGTCTCAAAAAAAAAAAGACGAAAAAGAAAAAAAAGGAAAAAGGGATTGAGTTCTTTCTACAGTGGTTCTGGGGCTGCTGTTTCGGGATTGAAGCCAAACTCTGGGGAAAACACTTGTTGCAGCTGTGTTGCAGGCAAGTGGTGAATCTAACCATCCCTGTATGAGATGGGGGCCAATTGGTGGTCACTTCTAAAAGGACAGTCTTTAAAGAGAAAAAAGACCTTTCATACAGAGAGCTTATGGTTAGATCCCTCTCTAGGGAGAAGCATCTGCGGTCTTCGCCTGGCCCAGTTGTAGAGCTCCTAAGCCAGTTTCCAGAGGCCTGGGTTACTGGGTTTCTCAATCACAGACAAGCCTGGGACCTCCTCTGGGAAGAGCCACTGGTTAGCTGTGCAGGGGGAACCTTCTGCCGCTGCTGCTGCTATAGCTTTTTCAGGGCTCTGTAGGCTTGTACAGCCCATTCTCACTCTTCCCCCAGGATTCGCTGTTGGGCCGGTGAATTGACTGGAGGATGGGACATACCACCTGGGCCCAAAAGCATCTTCACCATCAGTGACTTCTTGCCATGCGCATCTTTGCTTATACTCCTGGGCTGGGCTATGAACTCTGGGGGCTGTAACATAATCGCTCCAAACTTGATATTATCTTTCAGCAACTCCTGCTCCAGCCTGTACACTGCCCTTGCCTCCTTTTTCTCCTGGGTTTTATCTAATTTTCTCTTCTGGTATGCTTTCTTCCGCTCAGACTTCTTCGTGGAAGCTGCCTGCACCTCTGGCTGCCAAATGGCCTGGTTCTTGCTAAGGAATAGCATGTGCTGGGTCTCCTGCTCCATGCAATGGATGTAGGCCACATCAGACTTCCTTTTCTTTTGCTTGAGCTTGAGGACAACGATGTCTGACTCCTCTCCCTTTGCTTCCTTTTCCAGTGTCTTACTGAAGGTCACCTGCGCCTCTCTCTTTCTCTTCTTGTTAACCGAGCTCTATTTTCATGTCCTGCCTGCTCTTCATAATCTCTCTGAGTTGGAAAGGGATTTCTTGCTCATCTGGTTCCTGGGCTTGTAATTCACTCTCTTCTTTTCTTTCCTGCACTGTCCCCAAGCCTGCTGTCCCTGCAGCTGCAGCTGTCTGGGCCCCAAGGCCCCACCGACTGTGCACTCCCCTCCGTTGTGTAGCCAGGACCCGCCAGGGGCCGCCCTAGGTGCATACCACCTAAAATCCATATTTTTCTTAAATATTCCATTGGTATCTACATCAGTCCTCCACTTGAGACTCATTATTTTAATTCAGAGTTAAACTACAGAGTCTCATTTTCTTCTTGATCTAGGGCCCCCTACAGTGCCATGACCTTGGCTGTGGTTAATCTCTCTACAGTGGTTCTACAGAAGAACTAATACATCTCATGAAAAGGGATGCCAGAAAGGAAGTGACAGCAGGTTTCCAGCATTACTACTACTATATCAATAAAGGTTTTGAACCCTCTACAAGTAGAAAAACATCTTCCAAATAAAGAGCTAGGGTCCCAGCCCTTAATCCTTTCTAGGTTTGTTCTGGTACATGGACTATTTTTCTGATGCTATTTTTTTTTTTGTTTTTTTTTTTACAGATTGCCCATCGTCATCTATTTGGAGGCAACAGTCACTTTTTTACATGGTGTGGTGGGGGGAGTGAATTCTGTTTCTGTTATGCAACAAGCACATTACTGGCTGAGCCATCTCCCAGCCTCTCCCTGTTTTAAGAATCAATCAGACAACAAGCAATTTCTAATGCCAAATGGTTTTGGCAAATAGTGGCTCTCATTTGAGTTTTGGGGTAGCTAGGAGGTCAAAGCAGTTTGGTTGGTTATAATTTCTTTTTTATTTTTTAAACATTTTATTATTTTTATTTTTCATGTATGAGTGCATTCCCTGCATGTGTGGAAGTTCATCAGTGTTGTGCAATGCCAGTGGAAGTCAGAAGCAGGTGATGGATGCCTAGACCTGGAATTATGGACAGATGTTAGCCACCATTTGGGTGCTGTGAGTCAAACCCAGATCCTCTTCAGGAGCAGTGACTCAAACCCAGATCCTCTGCAGGAGCAGCCAGTGATCTTAACTGCTGAGAGGGTAATTAATGGTGAATTTTTAAAATCGAATTTGTATGTATTTCATAGTAAAGTTAGTGTCCCCAGATGTCCTTCAGTGCAGGCTCATCCATTGGGATCTAGACAGCCTATCTAAGAGTCCCTCCCTTAAAGAAGATCAGCTTTTCCTTACCCAGAAGTAATCATCTGCCAGTAATTCTTTGACTAAGATTGGGGCCTACTGTTCATTTCTACAGATCTTGCTGGGGGTTTTTGTGTGTGTGTGTGTGTGTGTGTGTGTGTGTGTGTGTGTGTGTGTGCTTAAGTTTACATGGGTCTTGTGTATACTGACATCATTGCTGTAGGTTTGTATGAGACAGGTCCCAAGCGCCTGTAGGTTTATTTCTGTATGGTCATGCACCTCGTTCCTGGCTCTTACAATCTTTCCACCCCCTCTTCTGCAATGGTGCCAGAGCCCTGGGTAGACGGATTTTAATATAGAAATCCTGTCCAAGGACCCACACTCTGGAGACTCTTATTCTCTGTGTTTTGGCCATTTGTGACCTTTTGCATTCCTGGGCCCTTATTGCATGAGGAAGCTTCATTGATGAGAGTTGAAAGATGCATTAGTGTACTCTTCATCCCTTGTTCTATGTTCTGTGAGCTTTAGATACAGAGGTCACATCCTAGATGTGCTGCTTAGACTTGGGCAAGTCACAGAAATGGAGTGCGCCAGAGTTTGGTGCAAATATGTTCATGGTTGTAATATCTTCTTCATCAATTGTTCCTTGTATCAGAATTAAATGTCCCTCTTTATCTATTCTGATTAGTTTTAGTTTGAAATCTATTTTGTTAGATATTAGAATTGCAACCCTGTTTCTTAGTGCCATTTGCTTGGAATATTCATTTACACTCTTTCAACTTAAGGTAGTGCCTGTCCTTGAAAGTGAGATGGGTTTCTTGCAGACAACAAAAGGATGAATTTTGTTTCTTAATCCATTCAACTAGTCTGTATCTTTTGACTGGGGAGTTCATTCCATTGATATTTAAAGTTATTATTGAAAGATGTGTATTGGTTGCCATCATTTTGATTACTGTTTGCATTCTTTGTCTAATTTTGTGTTTCCACAATTGTACCTTTATTAGTTCCTTTCTGTTGCCCCTGGGGTAGAGTGTTCCTTTCTCCATTCTTCATATTGCTTCAAGTATTCTCTGAAGGGTTGGTTTTGTGGACATGTATTCTTTCAAGCCCTTCTGTGTCATGGAAGATTTTTGTTTCCCCTTCAACTATAATAGGCATTGTTGCTGGGCAAAATATTCTGGTGTGCCATCTATGGTCATTTAGAACTAGGAATACTTTGGTCCAGGCTCTTCTGGCTTTCATAGTTTGCATTGCTAAATCAGCTGTAATTCTAATGGGTTTTCCTTTATATGTGAGTTGTAGTTTTTCTTTTGCAGCTTTCAGTATTCTCTATTTGTCTTGTACATTTAGTGGTTTTTACCGTATGTCCTGGGAAGTTTCTTTTCTGGTCCTGTCTATTTGGTGTTCTATGTGCTTCTTGTATCTGTATGGGGATATCTCTTCTTAATTTTGGGAAATTCTCTTCTACAATCCTGTTTAACATCTGGTCGATGCCGTTAACCTGAAATTCTTCTCTTTCCTCTAGGCCTATGATGCATAGATTAGGTCTTTTCATGATGTCCCACATTTTCTACATATTCCATTCCTATGTTTTTATTAACTTTTTATAATCTTTGCTTGAGTGGTTCAGTTCTCCAACTTTATCATCCAGTGTTGATATTCTGTTTTCCATTCATTCATTCTATCAGTGAGGCTTTCTCCTGTTGTTTTGAATTGTCTCACTGAGTTTTTCCACTTCCTTCATTTCAGCATGAGTTTTCTTTAATGTTTCTATCTCTTTTGTGAATTTAGTCAGAAATTTATCCCTATCTTCTTTTAGTTCTTTGATTTGTTTGTTTTATTGTTTGTGTGTGTGTGTTCTTTAAATTTGTTGAATTGTTTGATCATGTTTATGATTGTTCTTTTAAATTCTGTGTCCTGGGTTATCTCTAGCAAGTTCACCTTGCAGAAATCTTCTGTAGAACTGGTGGAGTTTGGTGGAAACATACTATTTTAGTTTTCTATATTATTTTTTTCCATTGTGGTCTTGGCGTGTGGGTTTCTTTTGTTGTTTGTGATTCTGGTATGAAATTCAAGCCTTTCTTTGTTGAGCTGAAGTCTGATTCTGTTTGTATTATTGGTGTGCCTTGGTTGTTTTCTTATTGGATATGTAAAGCTGGTTGGTCTGTGTTTCAGGTTCTCTCAGATTGCATATTGGAGGGAACAGATGGCTTCAGATCAGCTACTCAGGAGCTCCCAGAGAGGCCCAAGCCAGGCTCCAGTCAGGTAATCTCAGGCTTTCTTTTAAAGTCTGGACCCCTACTAGTGGCACTCACAGAATAATTTGGGAAATTCACTAAGGGGAGACCCAATTTAGGCACTCTCAGGCAGTCTGCTAAGGTCTCAGCCCCTACTGTAGGAAGGAGAAGTCTAGCCCTGGCAAGCCAGGAGGGTCCTCATATGGTCCCAGTGTAGGGGGAATGAGCATGGTGTGACTTGGGGATGCTCACCACCATGTGGAGGCTGGATCCAGGAACTCTCAGGTGGTCTTCTAAAGTCTCTTTCCCTACTATAGTGCAGGGAGGTCTAGCCCTGGTGAAGTTGGAGGGGTCTCATGTGCTCCCAGTTAGGGAGTTGGATACAGTGCCTTTTGGGGAAGCTCACCACCACCTGGAGGCCAGATTCCAGCACTCTTACAGGGACTGCTGAGGTCTGGGCCCCTAATGCAGGGCGGAGATGTGTAGTCCTGGTGAGGTGGGAGGGGTATCAATGGTCCCAAGGCAAGGGCTTGGGCATGGCATGATCTTGGGAAGCTTACCACTATGCAGAGGCCAGATCCATGCACTCTCAGGCTGTCTACTAAGGTCTCATCCCCTACTCTACTGTAGAGTGGAGAGGTATAGTCCTGGTGAAGTGCAAAGAGCCTCACGTGGTCCCAGTGCAGGGGTCTGGGCACCGCATGATTTGGGGAAGCTCACCACCACTCAGAGCCTGGATCCAGGCACTCTTAGCCAGTTTGCTGAGGTCTGGGCCCCTACTATAGGGCACAGAGGTCTAGCTCTGACCAAGTGGTAGAGGCCACAAATGATCCCTGTTAGGTTCCTGGCAGGCTCCTAAAATGTCAGCACAGCTGGCAATATTCTAAAACTGCAGATTTGAGTTTATCCCCAGGCAAGTGCCACTGCTCACCAGGAGACCAATCAATCCTAAGCTGAACTGCCTAGCCTATGTCATGGAAAGTTACCCAACACCTAACTGCCTATAAAAGATGTCTGATTCCCCCTGCTCACTGCTGTTTCCCTGCTCCCCAAGAGGCAGTCCAGCAGTCTGTTTGCTCTCAAATAAACTTCTTCCCCCACCCCCATCTAGTTGCCTGGTCAGTGGTCTCCCACCGTGTCCTCTTCCATACATATCGTGCCAAAACCCAAGAGAGGAATGACTGGGTTACTTATGACCCAGTTTCCTCTTACTGAACATGTTGCTGACCATGCACTCCTGCCCATCTTGCCTCTGTTGGCTCCCACCACTCACCACATCAGGCCTGAGATTATGAGTCAATCTGTTTTCCTCAGTCCTGCTCACCCTCTGGCAGAGTTTGGGTAAGTGCTCTCCTGCAGAGCTGTGGATCTACTTCCTCTCTCTCTCTCTCTCTCTCTCTCTCTCTCTCTCTCTCTCTC
>NW_008328331.1:1168737-1189160 GCF_000622305.1 Nannospalax galili
TCTCCCTCTCTTCCCCCTTCCTGTCCTCTTGGTCTCTGGCTCTCCCTTCTTCCTCTACCTTCCTGCCTGAAGGTCTTCCCTTCTCTCCGAAGGTGTTCAATTCAGAAGCCATACCAGCATGCCAAACATCTTTCCATGCTGTACTGGGGGCACCCCTCACTTGTCCATGCGACCCCTTGACAAGCAACTTTCATCCGTTTCTCACTCGGGACAGCAATTGTGACAGAGATGCCTCTCACAGCTGCCACTTTTCTGGGAAGACTTCATATTCTTCTCCCTCATCCTGGACTTAGAAGGAACTCTAAGACTTAGGTGGCTTGGAAGCTCCAGGAGCTTCCCACTGGACCCCATGTGACGCCTTCCTTCTCCCTTTCTTGCCATGGGTTTGGAAGGTCTGTGTTCCATCATTCTCTCTGTCTTTGTCCTCTTCCAGTATCTTTCTTCCTCACTTTGCTCAGGATGATCTCTGATACTGTTCAATCCAACTTTAGGTCTCCTTTGCTTCCATCATTTACTCTAGGCTGTCTCTCCTCCCTCTAACTAGTTGTGGATTCCCTGCCCAGGCAAAATGGTCCAGATCACTCTCCTCTCTTCCTCTCTGGTAACACTTGTTCTACTTCTGAATCCAGCCACAGATGTTTAGGTCTCTGTAAGTTTGCCTGCTTTTGTAGGTTTTTCAGAGAAGTGCAATTTCTCTTCCTTATATCCCTTTTTTATTTTTATTTTTTTAAGATAGTCTTTTTATATTTTATTTATTATTTTTATTTTATGCGTATGTGTGTATTGCCTGCATGTAGGTAAGTACACCCATGTTGTGCGATGCCCTTGGAGGACAGAAGAAGCCATCGGGTCTTCTGGAACTGGAGTTATGGATAGTTGTTAGTTGCCATGTAGGTGCTTCTGGGATTCGAACCTGGGTTTTCTGCAAGAACAACCAGTGTTCTTAACCACTGAGCCATCTCTCCAGCCCCTCTATCCCTTTTTTAAACATGCTATTGTTAACGCTTTAGGTTGCCCATCATCTTGTACTTCTTTAATTTTCTCTAAAGCTTTCTTCTCCCCACCATGTGGCTGCCAGTCCACCACGTGTCTGACCTCCATGCAGGCTCTAAAGCTGCATTACATCATGGCTTTGTCCTAAAGCTTCTGTTTGGGTAAATTCTTTTATAAGTAAGAATGAGAACCCTTCAAGGGATGCTCTTTCTCTCCATACCATCTTGGTGACCACTAAGGACCCTGAAATTCTAATAATTTATTTATTTTTTGCTCATGTGGAAATATTTTATAGGTGCTCTGAATTGAGCAGATAAACTTCTTTATCTGTCTTGCTATCTCACCTCTGGTCATTTGAGGCTGCAAACCTCTTGTCAAGGTTTTAAAGCCATTTTTTCCCTGAACTTTTTCTCAGGCAGAAGGGCTTGGAATTTTAATCTCAGACCATGTGGTCCTGGGGTGGCTGCATTTCTAACTAGATCTAAGCATTTTAAATTTCACTGTATGGGTCATGCTGGGGCAAGACATGCTCTCAGAGCAACAGCACAATGATGTCTCTACTGGACATAGCACCCTGTTTCTTCTGCTGCCTTCACAAGTATGCTTTCCAGTATAGCTTGTATCTAGGAATGAAGAGGTCCAGAGGATTTTGCTTGGCATTTATAGCTATTAAATGAAAAGGTGACTGAGGTCTGGATCACTGCAAAACAGAAACTGAGAGGACTCAAGCAAAGCATGAGTTTATTGGGTGTCAAGGCTTGGGCTCAGCTCAGTAGTTAGAGCAACCAGCAGCCTAACGGCTGCAGAGGGGAAAAGTGCAGAAAAAGATAATATTTTTCTGCTATTTGGGCTGTCCAGGGAGGGCATGCTGTCTGTACCTGGTGAAACTTATCAAGGAAAACATCTACTGTAAAACATGTTTTTACAATTACAGAGTTCCAGGAACTTATTGGCGCTACAGGGCTCAGGGAATCTGTTTGTCAGCTCATGGAGCATGCTCTGGTCATCATAATGCACTGGGTCACTAGTTCCTGGAAATTGTTTGTCAGCTCGCAGGTGGCTGGCAGTTGGCTGACATAGTTCCTCCTAGGAGCCTTGTGGCTTCTGGGTCTGTGGTCGCCTGGGCATGAACCCTATTATTCCAGCCTTTTATGTAATAGGATTTGGGGCAACGCTCTCTTGTCTGGCTGCTTCCTGATGGGTAGGGTCAGCAACAAAAACGAGGGGTTGGGAAGTAAGGTGATGAGGCTGGTCCGGAAGGGTTCCTCTCACGCTGCCATTTCCTGGTATCCATTGGTGTTAGAGCATTCCACGTCCATCATGTTTGGCAGTTTTTCATATCTGGATGAGGGAAAAGTAAGCAAAATTTGGCTAAAGCTGGTATGAGTTAATTGGTGAATATGACCCTGAAGACAGAGAATGAGGCATGGGGCCACTATCAATATGAGGCCAAAAGTGACTAGGGGCCCAAATAAAGGATAGAGCCATGGGAACACTCCTTGAAAAATCCCCCATTGTGACTGCTGCTGGTCTCAGGTATATCTGTGGGAAAGGTCTTGTGCTACCATATGGAGGCATGGGAGATTTATTTTATCTGACTGATTGACATAATAGCAGCATTCTTCTACCAGGAAAACACAAATTCCTCCTTTTTCTGCAGCTAGGAGGTCAAGTGCCTGTCTATTTTGAAGGGAGACTTCCACCAGGGAGGATAGTTGTTGTTGTAAAACATGAATAGATTGAGCGGTGGCCTCAATAGCTGAGGAGAGTTGGTCATTAAGTCACGTATTTCCTGGGAAGGTTGCTGGGTTTCTATTAGGGTTTTTCTGGGGCTTCCAGCTGCAAGACCTGCCAAGGCCACAGTGGTAACCAGACTGATTCCCACCAGGACCACCAGGGTAGCTGATCTCTTCTCCTGGGGCCATAACCCAGAGTTTGGGCCAGTGTTTATTCTAGGCAGAAGGCTCTGGACCTCTCCTGAAGCGAAAATAGTTAGTCTGGGTACAAGGGTGACTAGTGTGCATGGACCTCAGGTGTAAGGGGAGACAGAAGTGTATACCAGTGATGAACAGAGGAAGAGCAGTCCTGGGGCTAAAGAGATGTTTCCCCGGGTGGTGGAGTGAGGAATCAGGGCACTGTGTGATGTTGGCAGCCCAGCATCCAGACTGGTTGAAGTAGACAGGGAAAGGAGAGAGGGGTCATTGGAGAAGTGGGGTCAAGAAACATTGGGAGGTAGATTGATTGTAGCATTATGTATTAGAAGGGGAAGGAGAAGTGAACCCTGGAGTGGGGTGCATAAGAAGCAGGTGGAAGCATTAAGGTCAGAAAAATTCTTTAGGAGTGGTAGGGAGAGAGAGAGAGAATGTGTCCCATGAGAAGCTGCTAGAAGCATTTATGCAGTGAAGCTGTTGTATTGTTTGTTGTCTGGTGATGTTAAGGTTCTGTATGGCTTGCTCAGTTTCAGAGTTTTGTGTGTTTTTTAAAAAAAATTTGAGTTGCATTAAGGTGGAGTAGCTATCCCAGCCATGATATACTCCTGCTGCTGTGATTCTCTCTCCCAGCCAGTCAGCTGGGTTAGGGATGGTGAACTTTACCTGAGGGACTTCATGGCCATGTTTTCCCATGCAGCTGAACTGTATTAGTTTAATTCCCACTACATGCTGCATCCTTCAGGAGGCTGCCAGTGGTATCTGCAGTTCACAGACAGGCATCCTTCCCATCCCCCCTGGAATCCTGCAGTCCTGGCTAGTTTGTTCTTCTATAAAGCAAAGGAATCTTGGGTCACTGGGGTTCCCAGGGAGTGTGAAAAAGAGGTTGATGGACTGACATTTAGGGTTAAACATTGGGAAGTATTCAGGGGGTTAATTTCTTGATTCTTATCAAGTTCCCAAACCTCAAAGGTGAATTTACAGGGCCAGGGGAGTCGAGTAGAGGGAGGCAAAAGTAGTGAGTGGTAGTAATGAAGAAGAAGAAGAAGAAGAAGAAGAAGAAGAAGAAGAAGAAGAAGAAGAAGAAGAGGAGGAGGAGGAGGAGGAGGAGGAGAAGAAGGAGGAAGAAGAAGAAAGCCCTTCATTCTTCAGCGGCAGCCAGGGAGGGGAATTTGGAGAGCTTTAATTTTAGGGGTCCTTTAACAATTGCCTGGTACTTGTTGTGCACCTGAGCAGGCTTGAGCTTAGAGAGATGGATCCAACCTGGTTGTCCTAGGAGTTTGGCTGCCATTGGAGTAGACAGGATTATGAGATGGGGTCCAGTCCAGCATGGCCAGAGGGTTCTCTTTAGTCCCTTGTGTTGATCAGTGGACTGAAATTAGGCATAGTCTCCCAGCTGAAGGCGATGGAAGATCTGGTCTTTGGATGCCTGTGGGATAATCCACCAGGATGCTCCCTGAGGAGTTGTCGTAGAAGAGTGAAAGCAGGTATTAGTCATGGAGGGGAGAGGATTGTTGGAGTGGCAGATTGCTCAGGAGGAAAGGCTTGCCATACATTGTGGGAGAGAGGCTTGAGCCTAGGTTAAAAGTCCTAATGACAGCCATACAACAGGCCCATGGCAAGGGCCTGACCGCTGGAGCCACAAGGAATGCCTTGTGTCAGTTGCTCCCATTGGCAGATCATGAAACTGATGCCTAGAGCTTGCCACTCCCTAATCACCACCCTTGAGATTCCAAACTGCAACACTTAGGTATTGCAACAACCAGGGTCAAGTGGTTTCCAGGAATCCAGGCTCCGTGCAGGAAACCAAAACCTAAGTAATCTGAAACCTACTTTGCTAATAAGATGTCTGACTCATGATGTTGTGATAGGACACAGCCCTACCAAAGAATCTGAGCTGTAACTTCTTGACTGGACCCTTACTCCTATATAAGCTTGTGTCCTTCTGCAATAAAGTGGATCTGCATCACTGAACTGGGTCTCCTGTGTCTGAATGCAGCTCTGCTGACACAGTCTGCTCACCAGCCCTGGGGTCCGGGACTGGGCAGAAGTACTGACGATCGGAGGCAGCACCGGGTGAGCAGAAGAGCGGCTGCAGGTGGCGCCTGTGCGAGCAGAGGAGTGGCGCCCAGAGACAGCACTGGGCAAGCAAAAGAGCGGCTGCAGGTGGCGCCCAGGGTGAACGGAGGCGTGGACGCAATACATAAGCTCAAAGGGACTTTAAAAAGATGGAGCTCATGGAATAGCTCCTAACCTGGTTAGAGCTAAGGGTAGGAGAGTGACCCAGGATTGATGTAATTCCAAGGAGCGTTTAGTATGGTGATCCTTGAGGAGTGAATTAGCCCATTCCACCTTGCCTGCTGACTGGGGATGGTAAGGAATGTGTAGTTTTCTGATTATTCCCAAAGAACAAGACACTATCTGGGTCACTTTAGAGATGATGGTGAGGCCATTGCCTGATTGGAGGGTAAGAGGGAGGCCAAAGCGGGGAAGGATGTTTTGGATTAGCCAGCTAGCCACTATGTCTGCCGTTTCCCACATAGTGGGAAAAGCCTCTGTCCATCCCGAGAAGGTATCTACCAAGACTAGTAGGTACCTGAACTTTTTATAAGCTGGCATATGAGTAAAGTCTAGTTGCCAATCAACCCCAGGAAGAGCTCCCTATGTTGGTGGGGTTTAAAGGAAGGAGGTGGGCGGCCCCCATTCTGAAGGGAGATAGCAGCACAGATGGGGCAGGAGCAGGTGACTTCTGTGAGAAGGAGTTTAGGGTGAAAAATGAGGGGTTCAAGAAATTTATAAAGTGGTGTGCCCCAATATGAAAGGTGTTATGTAGGTGTATCAGGATGGATGAGACCTGGTCTTCAGGTAGGAAATACCTGTCCCTAAGAACCATCCTTCAGAGGTTGGGTCTTTATCTGAAAGAGATTTATGCTGTTGACTGATATAGGAAGGCACAAACCCTAATGGGGCTAAGAAAAACAGGTTAGCAGCATGATACTGGTGTTTGCTGACCTCCCTAGCTACTTGGTCAGCCAAGTTATTGCCTCTGGCAATAGGATCAGTGAGAGGTTGGTGCCCCTAAAATGGACTACAGCTACCTTGGCAGGAAGATAAGATGCCTCCAACAATTTAAGGATTAGTGGGCCATTAATGATGGGGGTCCCTTTTGTGGTAGGTAGACCTCTTTCCTTCCAGTTAGAGGCATGATGGTGGAGTATATGGAAGGCATATTTAGAATCTGTGAAAATATTGATGTTTTGGTTTTTGGCCAATGTTAAGGCTCAGGTGAGTGCTATGAGTTCTGCCCTCTGTGAAGTGGTGCCATGACGTAAAGGTTCAAATTCAATAATGCCTGTGAGAGAAACTATAGCATATCCCACCCTGCAGGATCCAATAACAGTCAGGGTTGAGCTGCCATCCACAAACCAGGTTAGATCTGAATCAGGTAGGGGCTTGAGAGAAACCAAGGGGTCCTGATAGGTGAGTTCCTGGAGGGTCTCCAGACATGATGAGTGAGTGGTGTGGCAGCAGGGAGGAGTGACACGGGGTTAAGGGGAGGGCAGGAATGGAGTCTAAAGTGATTGAGGAATTTTCAAGGAAGGTGACATAAAAGAGTTGAAACTTAGATGGAGCAAGAGTGCTAAGATAGGAGTGGGTAAGGTCCTTAATATGGCGGGGAAAAGATCAGAAATGGGCTAGCCCAGGGTGATTTTAAGACCTTCCTGAGCCAGGAGGGCTGCAGCTGCCATGGCACAGAGACAAGGCTGCCATCCCTTGACGGTGGTGTCTAGTTGTTTTGAGAGATAGGCCATGAGGGCAAAGATGAGTCCCTTCATTTGTCCCTGGACTCCCAGGGCCAGTCACTTATTTTCAGTTTATGTAAGAGAAATGGGGGTCCTAGGTCAGGGAAGGCTAAAGCCAGTGCCTCTAGAAGGGCCTTCTGGATGGCATGGAACGCTTCTGTGATTGGTTCCAGGGGTTCTACAGGTTCAAAAGAGCCCCCCTTAGATGCCTCATAGAGGAGCTTCGCTAGAAGGGTGAAATTTGGGATCCAAGTTCATAGGTATCCTGTGATACCCAAGAAGGATAAGATTTCTTCCTTTGTGGTTGGAGTTTTAGGGATCGGAGGTGATTTGTTCTATCTATAGTCAGGTGAAGGGATGGGGGAGTAAGGAGAAAGCCCAGGTATTTAACTTGTGGGAGAGAGAGTTAGGCCTTGGAGGGCAATACCCTGCACCCCTTACTACCTAGAAAATTGAGAAGTAAATAGTGTGGGCCTGGGATAGTGAAAGGGATGGAGAACAAAGGAGAAGGTCATCTACATATTGTAGGACAATGGAAAGACTGAGGTCTGAGGTGGCTAGGTCACGGGCTAAGGCCTGTCCAAACAGATGGGGGCTATCCCAGAATCCCTGAGGTAGGACAGTCCAGGTCAGTTGGGAAGCTGTTCCAGAATTGGGGTCCTCCCAGGTGAATGCAAAGAGATCTTGGGAGTCAGGGTGTAAAGGGATAGAGGAAAATGTGTCCTTCAGATTCAGGACTGTAAAATGAGTGGTTGAGGAGGGGATATGTGAGAGTAGGGTATAAGGGTTAGGGACTACTGGGTGGGTGGGAACTATGGCTGCATTTATGAATCAGAGGTCCTGAACTAAGTGGTAAGATCCATCTGGTTTAAGGACAGGATGGGGTTATTGTAGGGGGAGTGGGTTGGTTTGAGGACGTGAGCCTTCAGAAGTCTCTGGATGATAGGCTTGAATCCTTGTTGGTGTTTGAGGGCAATAGGATATTGAGCTTTACAAAGGTATATAGAGGGATCTTTGAGGGTGATGTGGATGGGGGTGTGATGAGAAGCCAGTCCCACAGTGGAGGTTTCCCAAACTTGAGGATCAACCTCAGATGCTGGGAGCAGCCAGGTTTGGGGGAGGAGGGAGCTATAGGGGAGATAATGAAGACTGGGGAGGGAAGGAGGGGGGGGTTCTGCATAAGGTCTCTACCAAGTAAGGGAGTTGGGCATGAGGCATGACTAAAAAGGTTTGGGTCAAGGGTGTTTTCCAAAATATACAAGACAAGGGCCCCATTGTTTTAGGAAAATTGGGGTTTTCCACCTACCCCCACTATGGAGACCTTTGAGGGAAAAACCTTACCAGACTAGGAGGGAAAGACAGATCATGTGGCCCTCGTGTCCATAACAAATGAAATAATCTTACTAGCTACTGTAACCATTAACCCTGAGCTCCTCCATAGTGATGGTCATGGATGAGATGGGGGCCAAGGAGCCAGGGCCCCATCAGTCTTCGCCCACCAGGCCCAGAAGATTGGTGATGGACTCCTGCAAAGTGGATGGGGTTGGGGAGGAGACTGGCCTACCCTGACATGGCAAAGAAGGACAATCAGTCCTCCAATGACCTCTCTGTCCACATTGAGGGCAGGGTCCCAGTGGTAGTCGTGGGTTAGGGTGTTTTTTGTCCCAGTGTCCAATCTGTCCACATCTACAGTACTACAGTACCAGGGGTGAGTTGCCCCCCTATGAGCTGTTGGTCAGAGAGAGATCCTAGAGGTCCTCAAATTCACCAAGGCTATTGCCATTAATGTTGGCTGTACACTGGAAAAGTCAGTAAGACCATGTTGCTGAGGACCCTGCATGATGTGAGTGCAGGAGAAGAAGAGATGGAGCTGAGACCAAGCCAAAAACTCCATGCCACTGAGTGGATGATTTTCATAGTGCCAGAAGGTGCTATGTAGATGGTTGGGGAAAAAGGATCCCCTATGATTCTGCTCAACAATGGACCCCGCATGTCATGCTATGGACATGCCAAGCAATGCCTGCTAGCGCAATAATGGCTCGACTAACATATGTGCAACTGACAAATTTCTAGTTGGATAAGGCCCGCTCCTAGGGGTGGAACACACATCTGGTGCTGTAGACCAGGTCAACCCCCTGTGTCGGGGAAGGTTATTGGCCCCAGGGGGAAGCCATTACAAGTATACTGTTTCATGCATATGATACACCTACTGGGCTATCTTCTAGGTATTTGTATTTACATTCATGTTTGTTTAGATGATTCTACTTCCTTCCATTTGTCTTCATAATAGGGGAAACACCACTGAGATAGATCAATGGCCACATCTTGAAGAAGAATGTTGGGGAGGCCCAAGAGATCACTATCTCACCATGATACAGGAAAGATCACCCTATATCTGCCACCCCCTCCAAGGCTGAGGGAAATTTGCAAAAGAAATGGTGGAACATTTGTAAGAGCTGGAGGAAAGGAGTGGAGTGTAGCCCAGAAATTACTCATTCCTCTGGAAAGCATGGGTGATGGGTGAGCTTGGGAAATAGGCAAGTGTGGGGCATCCTGGGAAGGAGGGATGGAGCCAGCCAAGCTGCTACAGAGAGTGAGTAGAGCTGCTGTGGGATGAAGGGTGGCCAGATAGAGTATTAGCAGCAGCAAGATTGGAACAGAGACAGCATGGGTGTGACCACCAGGGCGAACAGCAGCATCCCATGGAGTATGGACATACAATGGGACACTTAAGACCATGGTCATAGGGTGTGAGTGCTAATGGATATGGCAGGCAGGGCTTGAATGATGTGCAGGTCCTGAGAAGCCATTTCTTTGTAAGTCACTCCCTCATGAAACAGTACAAAACCCAAACTAAAAATGACCTATTTATGTTAGTCTGCGAGCCCTGGGGCCTCAGAGGGTGCACACACGAGCCTCCCATGAAGGGAAAATTGAAAAAAATTTAGTGCAACAGAGGTCATTTGGGAGGGAAATCACGTGATTCTAGTTACTCCCAACTATCAAAATGCCTGAAAAGCAAATTTTGAGTCAAGCCATGGCAGCCAAAAGAAAAATGAGCAGAAACCCTGTAGATGGATGCTCTTGAAAGCCCTCATCAAGAAACTGTTAAAAATTCACGCTGTTCTGACTTCTCCTGTTCCATGCCTAGAATTTGTGCCTATCTGTTCTTGCCTTACTTCTCCTTCCCCTCCTCAACTCACTGATATTCATCTACCTCATAGTAATGATTATTCCATGCCTTTAAAATTTTTTTAGGTCAGGACAGAATCAATGAGATATCCCAATGGTCAGTGAACCAGATGCTCTTAACTGAATTCCCTCAGGTCTTCTACTACCACCTGCCTGCCTAACCCTGCACTCCATACCAATGTTCCAGCCTTTTGAGACCACCCACCTCTTTGCTGACATTCCTTTCCAGCATTAAGTTGCTGAAGAAAGACCACCATCATCCTTTATCTTCAACAAAGGGCTGGAATGTTAGGTTCCTGGAAGGCTACTAAAATGGTGGTGCAGCTGACAATATTCTAATTTTGAATTTAGCCCCAGGCAAGTCCTGCTACTCACTGGAAGACCAGCCTATCCAGAGCTGAACTGCCTAGAAAGTTACTCAACCACCTAACTGCCTATAAAAGATGTCTGATTCTCCCTGCTTCTTGCTATTTTTCTCTGCTGCTGTTTCCCTGCTCCCCAAGAGGCAGTCCAGTGGTCTGTTTGCTCTCAAATAAACTGCTGGCTTCCACCTCCATGGAGTTGCCTGGTCAGTGTTCTTCACCGTGTCCATTTTGGACATGCGCCATGGTGCATTTTGGGGATGCTCTCCACCATGTGGTGGCCAGATCCAGGCATTCTCAGGTGGTCTGCTGAGGTCTGAGCCCCTACTGTAGGGCAGAGAGGCGTAGCCCTGGTGAAGTGGGAGGGCCCTCATGTGGTCCCAATTAGGGGACTGCGCATGGCACCATTTGGGGAAACTCACCAACACATGGAGGCTGATTCAGGCACTCTCAGGTGGTCTGCTAAGGTCTGGTGATGGTGAGTTTTACATTACTAGAAACAAAAAAGGCACACAGAGCTGTGAAATCTGAGTTAAGGTGTCCTTGTGCTCTTTTCCTGGAGTTGCTTGTTTGAACAGAACCAAGAAGCTGTTTTCAGCCCGGATGGCTAGCTGATAATGGGGCAGCAAGGACAGCAGAGAGACATCCTGACAAGAGGAGTTGGTTGTCTGCCTTCTGCAGCTGTGACATTCCATCAGACCTGAGATAGGGATGTGGCTAATGTTAACAGTGGGGCTAGGGCAAGACATTTGTCTCAGGGAAATTCTGGTTTCAGTCCCAACCATCATCCTGGCCAGGTAGCTGGGCCATAGGTGGAAATGATTCATTGAAGTGACTGTTCATCCTCATAATAGTTTTGTTGCTCTCCATGGTTAATTTCCATTCCAGTGAATATTGTTTCCCTTGACCCTAAATATTCACATAAGGAGACTCCCAGGTACTTACCAGTCTATCATTTATTATCTGTTTCATAGATTCCTGCAATGACCGTCTTGTCTAAGGTCTCATTTGATGGCCATGCTACACCAAAATTTGGCCAGTCTACCTCACAGAAAGTATGCAGCTTTGGGAAATGGAGTTTCACATGATCGTCACCTTTAAAATCTTTTCTCAAATTTCTTAGCATGAATTCCAAAGGTAGTTGGCTGACTTTGTGTGTTCCCCATGTTTCACCCGTGTCAGTGTCACACACATAGAACTGTCATTGGCCACTTCCTTCCCTGGGATGTTTAAGGCACTCTTGGCATTGGTAGGGTCATATAAACCCTGACCAGGATACTGTTGTGGCCAACCTTAGCCATGGGCCCACAGTTTGGAACACATACCATGCTTCATTGCTTCACAGTAACTTTGTGTCCAACCTTGTGGCAGCGCAGTGTCTCATTCATGCACTTTCACAGTTTCACATAGACAAGGCTAGTTAAAAATGTCATCCCCTGCCAAATGGGGCATGAGTTTCAAAAACTAAAAACATAACAGTAAAGTTCCATTTCTTTAGAAAAGGATTTGGAACATTCCCAAGATTTAGTGTTTTAGTAATTCTCAAAACAACTTAAAAACTTCCATGAAAACAAAAGCAGGAAGTTTCAGGTGTTGTACCTCATCCACTGGACCCCAAAAAGACCACTGAGGACCCAACACACCAAAATGCAAAAGCAAAGGCTTATGGTTTATTCGGGCTTAAGCTTGGGCCCTCAGACCTCACCAACTCAATGGATCCGTGCTGAGAGCCCAGAGTAAGGGAAAGTGGAGCCTTTTATAGGTTCTAGACAAAGAGAGGAGGGGGATACCGAAGATACATTTTGGTTGGTTCAAGGAGCCCGTGTGCACCAACATAATTTTAAACTGATCGAATGTATAAGATTCAGCCCTGGAAGTTTCTTATTGGTAGGTGCTATTCTCAGGGCTGTGGAATGTGCTGTTATCTGTGGGGCCAGGAGTTTCTGTTTTTACCTTATAGGGCAGTTTTCATGCCCAGGCTTGCTTAATCTATAGTTTCCTGGAAGGGGGTGGGATAGCAGGCGGGGGTCAGGGCATGCCAGGGCATGTCTAGGCATGTCTAAAGCAGCAGCCAAGCATTTTACAGAAGCTAAAAGAGAAATTAGGGTGGGTCTGGAGGGATTGGGGGGTAGCGGGTGAATGAAGAGGATCTCAGGGTCCTACATTCCCCCCTTATCTTGTAACTGGGGAACCCAATCATGGATTCTGGTCGGCCAGCTCACAGGTATCTGGGGGTATCATGCTAAGGGGTATATGGGGATTTTTGTTACTTGTAGGAAAGGTGCCATCAGCTGATAAGCAGTTCAATGTCAACAAACAGTTCAATGTTAATAATAGACAGGTTAGCAGGAAGGGTCTCATCAGATGCGGAGCTTGAATGGATTCGAAGGGTGGGGGATGCCTTCCAACTGTCTCCCTTGTAATCCTCTGGGACTGCAAACGGGTCGGCAGGTTTTGCCTGGGAGTAGTGCACCCAAGCCGTGACGCCGTGCACTTTGAGTGTGGTGGGAGTCGTCAAGAGGATCACGAAGGGGCCCTTCCATCTTGGCTCGAGATTTTTCCGTTGCTGTCTGCGGATGAAGACCCAATCGCCTGGTTTAAACCTGTGGGGCTTCGGGGGACAGCAGCTTCATATATGGCTCTGAGTTGTGGCCAGACCCGTTGGTGAAGGATCCAGGGGCTCCCCCCAAAACCTGAGTGAACCCTGAGGACCAGAGCCTCAACTGACCTTCACAATAAAACAAAAACCTGATTAATTTGGGCCAACTGTATAGCCTTAAATACCCAAAAGGAAAATGTAACCAAAGATTAAAATGATCAGTATATTTCTTTTAAAGCCCCCAAAAATTATGCTTCCCAGACATTACACTTAAAAGTTCATATGAAATATTATTTTTTTAAAATTCTCACCAAGATTTTGTGCCACCTGCAGCCAAAAAGGACAAGTCTACTATTGTTCTTATCAAAATTAAATTATGACTAAATTTCTTCTCTCTCCCTGTCTAGAAGCCATTTGGGAGGGAACTCACACTGTGATTCTAGCCACTCTAGCAGCTATCGGAATGCCTGAAAAACAAATCCTGAGTCCAGCCATGACATCCAGGAAAAAGAAAAATGGCCCAATGGATGGATGCTCTTGAAAGTTCTCATCAAGAAACTCTAATGGACTGTAATTTGGACATTTAAATTTTACCCTGTTCTGACTGCTTCTGGTTCCTTAGAACCTGTAATGCTAACTACTCTTACCTTTATTTCCTCACATCTCATCCCAGACACCTGTCAAGGACTCTCTTTTCTCTCTATAGGTAACAGTCATACACTTTTGAGATCTTTTAGATAGACCCACTGTGGTACCCCAGTTGCCACACTCTTCTCCCCTATTCAGCATGGAAGAAGCCAGAATGACTCCACATCCAAATTCCCTCTTGTCAACTGGGGTTACCTCTCCAGAGGGAGGAATAATCAAATAGGAGGTAAAAATTAACTAGGCAGCTTAGGGTAAAGACCCCAAAAGAATAATGACCAGTTTCTCATCTTCCCATCCCCTCCTTGTACTATGCTTAACTGTTGTCTTAAAAAAATTCTTACAGAATATCCTGACTGAACAGTCTGTAATGACTGCCCAAGCTTCTAGCTGAGACCACATTAAGGCTCTGCTCCCACTCCATGCCACCTGAGAACTTCTCAGAAACCAAAAGTTCCTTGAGACTCTAGCCCCACTGTTGATAGTTTCTTGCATCCCTGTCTCCGGCCTGATAAAATGTGACAACTGCAGTAAGCTAGAGAGCCCACTCCTCTTGCCAGGATGTCTCTCTGCTGTCCTTGCATCCTGGTTATCAGCTAGCCATTCATCTAGCCATCTGAACTGAAAACAGCTTCTTTGTTCCACAACTCCAGCAGGGGGGCTCAAGGACAGTCCATCCCAGACTTCACTGCTGTGTGCACTTTCTTTGTTTCCAGTAATATAAAATTCACCTTCACCCCTCCTGTTTTTTAAAAAAATTTTATTTATTTATTATTTTTATTTTATGTGTATGCGTGTATTGCCTTGCATGTAGGTGAGTGCACCCGTGTCATGCAATGCCCACAGAGGTCAGAAGAGGCTGTCAGAGCCCCTGGGACTGGAGTTATGGACAGTTGTTAACTACCATGTGAGTGCTGGGGTTTGAACCCGGGTCTTCTGGAAGAACAACCAGTGTTCTTAACCGCTGAGCCATCTCTCCAGCCCCAACCCCTCCTGCTTTTGCACAGCTTGCTGACCAACCACAGAGAAGTTCTGTCACCTTTGCTAATCTAATCCTCATATCATTCTGAAGGATCTTCAAACTGATCTCTGATTGATGCCTAGACCAGTCACCAATTGGCATTCCCTTATTGACACAATTAAAGAACTGGGACTTCAAGGAAACCTTTATGTCCTATATCCCAGACTTGATCCAGTTTTTTTTTTTTCCCACTGTGCCTGTATTCTTTTCCCCAAAAGCATTGCTGTGTCCCTCTTTCCATACTGCCCCTTCTCTTTTCTTTATGCCCCAGGGTCTGGAATAATAGAATGTGTGAATTGTAGAAGAGGCACAAACCTCATTAGGGAAAGCCACAAACCCCTTAAAGTGGCTAACTGGCCCTAAATTGGTAGGCTGGCCCTGCTCAAGCCTCATCAACTGCTCCCTGGACTGGGAGACTGTTTATGTAGCCCACCTGTCTCCTTTAGTGTCCTAAGATAGCTAGCCTCCCTGAAAAAATGATCTTGGGAGAGAGACCCTCCAGGACACTAGACCCTGGCACTGAGCAAATCCCTGCAGCTGCATTCAACAGAGTTCCTATATAAGTCCAACCTGACCCTCCCTTCGATGCAAATGGCTGTGTTCTCTGAATAAAGAAGACACATTCCTTGCCTTTGGAAGGTCTGGCTCTGGTTCTTATTTCTAAATTCTAAACGCCTTCCTTCTCCTGCTCTCCTAAATCTAACAACATATTCAACAGGACATTGTATAAAATAACCAAATGGAAACATTCTACTGTTCTAGGGCTGGAATACTGATTATGGCTTTTAGACCACAGGATACTCTGTGATCATCAAGAGAATGAAAACATTTTCTTAATTATTTTCATTTAAATTGTGCATATTCACTCTTCATGGTACTGTGTTCCATATAGGTACTTTCATATAAATGTATATTGTACATTGAACATATTCTGTCCATTACCTCCTGTCTCCCATTGGGTGGTTCCTCCAATGGGCAGGGCCTGACATGGAGAGGAAACTAGGAAAGGAAGCCAGGAGCCATCTTGGGATGGAAGCCAGGAGCCACCAGTAGAGCATGATGGTGTAGGAAACTCGCAGCCAGCACAGCAACTCAAAGACAGAATGGACTGACTCCCTGTGGACCTGGGGTGAGATCACTGGCAGGGCTATGGGCGTGGCACAGTCTGATAAGGCAGGCTCTGAGTTGCAGAGGCCTGGGGCTAAGCACTGGGTACTCATTCCTTTGTAAGTTAATAAACACATAAAATATATTATATGGCTTGGCTGATCGTGCAGGAGACCCAGAGAGAATTCGGGCCACAGAATCTGGGCCACACCTCCCTCCCCTAAGTCCCTCCAAACGCCCATTAGTAATGGGTCCCCTAGAGAGTTTCACTGCTTTCATGTCAGATACACCATTATGGATCATGTATCTGCTCTTGAGTATTTTATTACAGCAACAGAAAACACCTGGTTCCACATTATTTCTGGGTGGTTCTGGAAAGCTATTTCACCTGAAGTGGTGGGCTCAGTGAAGTAGATGGCCCTTCCCAATGCAAATGGACATCATCCCTCAGGCTGAGTAGAAAAGGAGGAATGTGCTCCTTTTGCTTTGTGACTACCTGCCTGCATCGGGCTGTGCATCTCATCATCTGACCTTGGACCCAAAATATACCATGTGCTTTTCTGGCTCTTCAGATAGTCCAGAGTGGGACTGCTCAGCCTTCACCAAAGTATGAACTAATTGGTCATAGTAAATGTGCCTCTGTGTGTGTGTGTGTGTCTGTGTGTCTCTGTGTGTGTCTGTGTGTGTGTGTCTGATTTGTTCTGTTTCTCCGGGGTAACTTGAATAGCACTACACACATACACACACACACACACACACACACACACACACACAGAGACACACAGACACACACACACACACAGAGACACACACACACACACACATATTGTTAGGGAAAGAGGAATTTACTGCTTGGTTGAATTTACTGCTTGTAACTGATTAGCTCAACTGGAGACACAGGCATCCAGAGATAGGGGCAAGTGCTGCAGCCCCCGGAGCCTGACCTGTCTGATCTGTGTCGTGTCACGTAGGCATGTCTGCTTACACAAGATAACAGGGAAGGGTCGCGCCAGGCACATACCACCCACCCTTCCCTGAGTGAGACACCTGAAGGGAGTTGTAACATATTTTCTTGTTTTGAAGTTATTGGTTTGTGAAATGCTTGCTTTGAAACTATTGGTTGTATAAGCACGGGCTTTTGTGTAATGGTTGTGGGAGCCTATATAATCTTTACCTGAAGTTGCCTTGGGGTCGATTGCTCCAACCAGACCTGTGTGTCTTGGAAGGACGATCGGCCCCAGCTAGCTGGCCTAATAAAACTCTGCTTGATTTTTGCATCTCCATACTCGTGCATTTGTTCTCCTGAAGAGACCCACCAAGTCACAGACCCTAACATTTTGGGGGCTCGTCCCGGATCCAGGGGGGTGCTTCTGGGGGAACAAAGGATGAACGGAGGCAGGGTTTCTTTTCTCTGGACAGGGCAGTGTAATTCAAGGGTCGCCCCCTCATGTCTGTAAAATCCAGAATAAAGCGAGAGTCGCCATCTCGTGTCTGGTCTCGGGTTAGTAATCCTGAGCGAGGAAGTCTGGTTCGAGTCCTGGCACCTAGGTGAAAGTCCAGGTAACCAGCCCTGGCCCTAGGGTCCGAGTGTCTCAGCCCTAGGAAGGAAGCCTGCCATCAAATCTGGCACCTGAGGAGGACAAAATCGAGCTGGTCACTCTGAAGCAATCTGAGTGGACACCACTTGGGAGAATCACGAGAAGTCTTGGGGATCCTGAAAGTGAGAGTGGTGAGTGCAGCGCGCGTCTGAGTGAAAGGAGGACCGGTCCACACGAATGTGATTCAATGTGGTGCGCATGCTTGATGGTTGTGCTAATTGTCTTACTAGGTGGGAGGGTCTGATTTTGTATTTTTCTCTGCGCTCTCTATTTTAAACCTTCCCTTCCTCCTTTTCTTTCCTTCTATTCTTGGTCTAAGTCTTCGCGTGGGACCATTAAAGGCAAAAGAGCAATTGAGGTTTTCTGATCAGGGCTACTCTCTGATGTCAGCCAAAGGCTCTTAGCCCTCTTGGCAGACCCCGACTGCCCGCATGGGTGGAGACAAGACCCCTTATCTGTATCTCCCTCTCCTCTCCATCCCTCTCTCCAGCCACTGAGAAAGCCCCACGGGCACGGGTTGAGCAAATAAGAGCCATTAGGGCACTCGCTGCTGAAAGACTCCCGTGAAAGGATAAGGGGGTCCCAGGCATGAATCCCAGATAAATTCAGGTCCCCCACAAAAGAAAAACTGGGCAACGATAGGCACCCATCCACAAGCACACCCACTGGCCATCATTGTTTAGAGTGGCATCTTCACTTCTCCCTTTTCATCTCTCTCTCTCTTCTGTGACCTCCACCATGGGCCAGACTCAGGCCACTCCTAAAGGTTTAATCCTCTCTCACTTCTCGGAGGTGAAGGAGAGGGCTTTGAAATTGGGCCCCGGCATCAGGAAGGGTAAGTTTGGCACTTTCTGCTCGACTGAATGGCCCACCTTTGGAGTAGGTTGGCCGACCCAGAGGTCCCTTTCCCTGGACACCATCGGCAAGGTCAAGGCTGTCATTACCCGGCCTAACCCAGAGGGCCACCCGGATCAACTCCCCTATATTCTTTTGTGGGAGAATCTGGCAGAGGATCCCCCTTCCTGGTTAAGGCCCCTCTTGGTGAGAAAGCCCCATGCTTGCCCAACAAATGTCTCCATCATGGTCACCCAGGAAGGATTGAAGTCCTCCAGTCACAGAGGCGGGGATCCTAGTGCTCCATCAGTTCTCCCTGAGAGCTCCTCCCTCTACCCCCCTTTGCCCATTGAGCAGCCACCACCTTATGCAGCTCCACGAGGAGGAGAAGCCGAGGCGGCCTATGGAGGGGGGATAGAGCCAGGGGTCCCCATGGGAATCCAGTGGCTGCCTCCTCCCCAGACTCCTCTACAGGAGAAGATAGATGACCTGGGGAGGCAGGAGGGATGCAGTTAAGGTCTCGAGAAAACAGGGACCGAGTGGGGGAAGCTCCATCCTCCACCACAGGAGGAGCCATGCCAGTTCTGCCGGTCCGAACGGTTGGTGGCCCAGATGGAGTTCAGCAGTATCAATACTGGCCCTTTTCCTCTAGCGATCTCTACAATTGGAGGACCCAAAATCCTCCCTTTTCTGAAGACCCTAAGTGTCTAATAGGTTTGGTAGAATCCATTATGTACACCCATTGTCCCACATGGGACGACTGCCAGCAGCTGCTTCGCACCCTCTTCACAACAGAAGAGCAAGAACACATCCTGAATGAAGCCAGGAAGAATGTCCTGGGAGAAAATGGGAGGGCCACGGCGGCCCAGACGGAGTTCAGCAGTATCAATACTGGCCCTTTTCCTCTAGCGATCTCTACAGTTGGAGGACCCAAAATCCTCCCTTTTCTGAAGACCCTAAGTGTCTAATAGGTTTGGTAGAATCCATTATGTACACCCATTGTCCCACGTAGGAGGACTGCCAGCAGCTATTTCGCACCCTCTTCACAACAGAAGAGCAAGAACGCATCCTGAATGAAGCCAGGAAGAATGTCCTCGGAGAAAATGGGAGGCCCACTACCCTTCAGCCTGCCATCAATGAAGCCACGCCCAAATTTGGATTTTGGGACGGCAGAAGTTAGGGAGCGCCTCCAGGTCTACTGCCAGACACTGATGATTGGTCTCCAGGTGGCTGCAAGATGGCCCACTAACCTGGCTAAGGTGAAAATAATTGTTCAGGGAGAAACTGAAAGCCCAGCTGTGTATCTGGAAAGGCTATTTGATGCCTATAGGCAATACACCCCTATAAACCCAGAGGCAGAGGAACACAGGTCAGCTGTAGTCCTCTCTTTTATTAACCAGGCAGCCTCCGATATCAGGAGAAAAATCCATAAGCAGGATGATCTGGGAGAGATTTCTATTAGAGAGATGCTGCAACAGGCAGAGAAGGTCTTTAATGCTAGGGAGTCTCCGGAGGACAGGGAGGAGAGGCTAAGGAAGGAGGAACAGGAGATGCAGGATAAAAATAGGAAAGAGGACAGAGAATTTCAAAAAAAAAGAGAACAAGAAGCAGAGGGAGGAGATGGCCAGAATGTTCTTGGCTGGAGTGAAAGGGAGCCCTGAGCCACCTCAGAGAGCAGGACCCTGCCCATCTAAACTAGGGCAGGAACAGTGCGCCCTGTGCAAAAGATATGGGCACTGGAAGAGAGAGTGCCCACAAAGAAGAGGAAGACAAGGAGGGACCCTCCACCTGGGAGAAGGAAACTGACAGGGATGGGGCTCGGCACCCCCCCCCTAGTCTTGGGTAACTCTGTGTGTGGAGAGGACTCCCACTGGGTTCATGGTAGATACTGGGGCACAATATTCAGTTCTCAATCAAGCTCACGGTCCTCTAAATCCAGGACGCACAAGCATAGTCCAAGGAGCTACAGGAACTAAGAGGTGCACCTGGACCACCAACAGGAAAGTGGACTTGGGAAGGCATCAGGTTTCCCACTCCTTCCTGGTTGTGCCCGAGAGTCCCGCACCTTTGTTGGGTAGAGACTTACCAAGATCGGGGCACGTATCCATTTTGAGCCTAAAGGGATAAAAGTCATGGACTCAGAAAGACAGCCCCTGCAGCCAGTACATGTGTTGTCTTTATCTCTGGCTGATGAATATTGCCTATTCCCGGCAGCTCTAGAAAATGGGGGCCAGGGAGACATGAGCTCCTGGTTGTAGGAGTTCCCTTCCACCTGGACCAAAACCGGGGGGAGTCGGCCTCGCTAAGCACCTGCCCCCGGTTGTGGTCCAACTCAAAGCCA
>NW_008328331.1:1190321-1191183 GCF_000622305.1 Nannospalax galili
TCTCGGCCCCAATGCCCCTGAATCCTGCCACTCTCCTGCCAGACCCAGACCTGTCAACCCCCATCCATGACTGTAGAGACGTTCTCTCTGAAATCATCCAGGTACGGGCAGACCTGAGAGACACGTGGCTGCCAAATAGTGAACTGGGCTGGTATACAGATGGAAGCAGCTTCGTGCAAGCTGGGGCCAGAAGAGCCGGAGCAGTGGTAGTGATGCACGAAGGGGAAGTCATTTGGAGCGCAGCCCTGCCCCCTGGCACCTCAGCCCAGAAGGCGGAACTTATTGCTCTCACAGAGGCACTGGAGAGAGCAGAAGGCAAGCAAGCCAACATTTATACAGATAGCAGGTATGCCTTTGGAGCCATCTACCAGAAGAGAGGATTCCAGTCCATAGAAGGAAAGGAGCTGAAGAACTTGCAGGAAGTCCAAAGACTGTTAGCAGTCATGGAAAAGCCAAGGGTGGTGGCAGTTATACATGTGCCTGGGCACCAGTCCAGAAAGACTCCTGAGGCTATTGGTAACAACTTTGCTGATGCAGAGGCCAGGAGGGTAGCTCTCTTAGACCCCATTGTGCTGGCAGCTCTAGAGGTACTCATACCTGAACTACCCACCCTACCTCCCAGACCTGACTATTCCCCACAGGACCTAGAGTGGATAAGAAAACAAGCTCCAGGAAAAAAGCCTGGGGAGGGAGGTTGGAGTAGGGACCGGGAAGGTAGACTGATCTTACCAGAAGTACTAGGAAAATACATGCTCATCAACCTACACAGATCCATCCATCTAGGCTGGAAGAAGTTGCTCAGTCTTTTTCAGCATGCACAGTTGGTATTTCCACACCAGAACGAGGCCGCACGTCAGATCAC
>NW_008328331.1:1191612-1192277 GCF_000622305.1 Nannospalax galili
CGGAACGCCCCCTATGTGCATGGTCTACCCCCCTTTGAGATAATGTACGGGGCACCTCCGCCAATAACCCAGCAAGCACAGCCCCTGGGGGAAGAGAAGTCAGCCCCCAACTATTTAAATGTGTTGCAATCCCTTGCCAAAGTACAGCAGGAAATTTGGCTGCTAATCAAAGCACACTATGAAGGGGAAAGAACCCCGATTGTGGGGAATGGCATTGTCCCAGGGGATATGGTCTGGGTAAAAAGACACAAAGTAAAAACTCTTGAACCCAGATGGAAGGGACCTTATGTTGTATTGTCTACCACCCCCACTGCCCTAAAGGTTGACGGCATCACTCCCTGGGTCCACCACACCCACGTTAGGAAGGCCTTGCCTCTCGAGGACCCAGAATCCTGTGTGAAGAAGTGGGAGGTGCGGCAAAATCCTGCTAATCCCTTGAAGCTACAGCTGAGCCGGACATGAAAGGAATCCCTCTTGATAAGCTCACTGTTATGGGCTCTCCAGAGAATAGTAGTGTCAGCGGGAGCTCAGAACATCAACCCCCACCAACCGGTGCGCCAGACTTGGATCCTGCAAAATGGCGACACTCATGAGGAATGGGGCCAAATCTCTCGTATTGCCCCACTGTGGACATGGTGGCCGGACCTGTATGTAAACTTAGAAAT
>NW_008328331.1:1193549-1247675 GCF_000622305.1 Nannospalax galili
TTGTGAAATTTCTCATAATTCCTCCAAATGTGCATGGGGCACTGTGCCAAAAGTTACCTTGGAATATATCTCGGGATCAGGACTATGCATTGGTACGATCCCAAAACAATACTCCTCCTTCTGCAATCAGACCAGGATTCTACCTGTGTCCACCGATATCTTCGTTATCCCCCCTCCTAATGCATGGTGGGCGTGCTCTTCAGGACTAACACCTTGCGTCTCCGCGAATGTCCTCAATGCAGGAGGCTTTTGTGTTCTCACCCTTCTTCTTCCTCGTCTGGTCTACCATCCGGATCAGGAATTCTTACTATCATATGCACCCTCCCTTTCTCCCTCGCTGCGTTCTAAGAGAACTCCTACAGTTATAGCCTTAACCCTTGTGACTTTAGTCAGTACAGGTGTTGCTGTGGGGGTGGGCACAGGGACCACTGCATTAATACAGGGGCGAGATCAATACAACGCTTTATGCACTAGCTTAGACCTGGATCTTCAGAGAATAGAAGAGTCCATAACTAAGCTTCAGGACTCTATTGGATCATTAGCAGAAGTAATTTTACAAAACCGAAGAGGGTTAGACCTCTTGTTCTTACAGCAAGGAGGGCTATGCGTTGCCCTGAAAGAGGAATGTTGTTTTTATAGAAACCATTCAGGGCTAATAAAGGACAACATGGCCAAAATAAGAGAAGGGTTGGAGAAAAGAAAATTAGAACGAGAGACCAGTCAAGGATGGTTTAAATCTTGGATCAACCAATCTCCTTGGTTAACAACCCTCCTCTCGGATGTCGCAGGACCTCTAATCATCCTACTGCTATTGGTCACAATTGGTCCCTGCATAATAAATAGGCTACTAAAGTTTGTTCAGGAAAAAATCAATACTATCCATCTCTTGGTCCTTCGCCAGAAATACCAAGCCTTAGACACTGCTGAGGAAGATTCCTCAGTCTGACTTAGAAAAAGGGGGGGAAATGTTAGGGAAAAAGGAATTTACTGCTTGTTTGAATATACTGCTTGTCTGAATTGACTGCTTGAATTTACTTGTTTAAATTTACTGCTTGTAACCAATTAACTAAACTGGAGACACAGGCATCCGGAGATAGGGGCAAGTGCTACAGCCCTGGAACCTGACCTGTCTGATCTGTGTCGTGTCATGTAGGCATGTCTGCTTACACAAGATAACAGGGAAGGGTTGCACCAGGCACATACCACCCATCCTTCCCCGATTGAGACACCTGAAGGGAGTTGTAACATTTTTCTTGTTTTGAAGTTATTGGTTTGTGAAATGCTTGCTTTGAAACTATTGGTTGTATAAGCGTGGGCTTTTGTGTAACAGTTGTGGGAGCCTATATAATCTTTACCTGAAATTGTCTCGGGGTCGATTGCTCCAATCGGACCTGGGTGTCTTGGAAGGACGGTCAGCCCCAGCTAGCTGGCCTAATAAAACTCTGCTTGATTTTGCATCTCCATACTCGTGCATTTGTTCTCCTGAAGAGACCCACCGAGTCACGGACCCTAACAACAGCCTCTATACTGATGGAGGTCAGAACCGGCCTTCCAGACTGCAGTCTCAAGCTGAGCACTCCAGTCATCCTGGAGACATGGATGAGAATGCCACTGGTGTTGTTACGGAAAAATCAGAGACCAACAGCTGAAGTCAGGTGAGGAGAGGAAGTTTAATAATTTTACACTAGTGGAATTGACCCCACGAATCAAAGGAGTCAGACCCCTTGTTCAAGTTTTGGAGGGTTTTTATACTCGTGAGGAATACAAGCAAAAGGTACATAACATATACATGGTAATTAAGTAAAATAACATAGGTCAGCAAAAGTAATAGGAATGCAAAGGTAACAGAAATGCGAAAGCCTTAGGCAACAAAGATTTCTATACAGGAATGTGATAGCTTTGGAAAACAAAGACTTCTATCCTGGATAACCACAGGGGTCAGGTGAAGATTCCTGTTCATTTCCCCATTCCAGAGTTCTTAATTACCATCACATTGAAAAAGCTTTTAGCATCTGATATGTGCTTCTATTTCTATAATAGTGTTACGGGAAATGGGTGAATACCACAAGTGGCCAGTGATAGGGTTCAGATCCAGGTGACCCCAGACCCAGAAATCATAAGGCCCCTAAGAGGAACTGAGTCAACCAACTCCCAGCCACCTTCAAGTTAACAAAAGCAGCTCCAGGAATTTAGTGACCCAATGTATTGTGATCACCAGAGCATGTTCCACAGGATGACAAACAGGTTTTCCCAAGCCCTTAGCTGACATGGGTTCCTGGAACCCTGTAATTGTAGAAAACATTTTTTACAGTAGATGTTTTCCTCAAGAAGTTTCACCAGGTACAGACCCCACACCTTCCCTGAGCAAGCATCCCCCAAAACAGTCCCAAATAGCAGAAAATATTTTTTTCTGCATTCTTTCCCTTTATAAGCTACCCCCCCATAGCCATTAGGCTGCTGGTTCTTCCTCACACCTGAGTTGAGGACCAGCCCCACCAAACTCATTAAACTCTCACTTTGCTAGAGTCCTCTTTGTTCCTGTTTCACAACGATCCTGACCCCTGCCACCTTTTTATCTAACAGCAAGGAATGTAGACTACATCTGTATGAGCACAGGGAGGGCTCTGCATTCCAGACAGTCCAAAACAGTTAGAGACATGGACTCTGCAGTCAGGCAGACAGGGCATCATGCACAGAATTTCCATTTCTCCTTGAGCTCCTTTATCTGTCAAACTGGATAGTAGCCTCCACCTAGATAGGGTGAAGTCAGTTTAATTTAATGGAGCCTGTTATTCTCAGCAACTCTCCACCCACAACTGTGCCTCACACTTACTTTTATGCATTAGCCATACAGAATTTGAAAGAGCAGACAAACAATTCAGGTAGCATGACCATGTTTAAAGACATGATTTCCTGAAAAGATTGTGAGGCTTTTCTGCAATTCTGGGGATGATCAACAAATGAAGAAGTTACCTTTTTGTCTTTTGAGAAGACTTGGTTATAATCTAAAAGTTCACCATGTCCAGGAAACTCTTCATGGTCAAAGCCAGGAATCACCTTCAAAAATGGATAGTTGTAGGCCTCATCCCAGGGACATAGGATGCTGCCTCCCAGTGAGAGGAGAGTATGTGACTCCAGGGCCCTCTCAGGGTACAGGACAGCTCATTTGGGCTGCCTGGTGAAGAGAAAGGCCCCCTACCACGGGTCACTGAGATATCTGACATGGGAACAGGTTATAAAAATCTGGGTGCCCAGGCACAAGGGTGTACACAGGACTGTCCATGTGACAGCAGAAGGGGAGCTGCACACGACATCTAGTCTCAGAGCCAGAGCATCCAATAGCTGTGATGCCTGGAGACCCAGAGCTGCTGTAGCCAAGCTGAGGGAAACTCACCCAGGCTGAGATTGTATGCTGGCTTCTCAGTGGACTCTGGAAGCCCATACTGCAGAGGGAATATATCCAAGAGTTTCCAGAGGTACTAGCAGCAGTGGCCTTGCATCCTTTTACAAAGGAAATATGAATTATCCACTCATATGGCATATATTACCCATCTGTAATCTAGAGAATTCCAGAAAATATTATTACTCTTAGTAAACTAATTCAACTAAGTCACAAAGAAAATCCCAGCACACACAACAGAAAGGAGCCGCATCAAACAGCTGTACATGGGGATACACAGTGTGAAGATGAAGTGGGAGCTTCAACTTGAAACAGAACTGATTCTATTACTAACAGGTCCACTGTGCTACCTGCACACTGCTAAAAATTCTCTCCAGAAAAATGTAAAGGAAGTAAAAAGAAATACACTTAAACATTGGGGAAGACTGATACCATGAAGTTTACTACAACATATTGCTGAAAAAGAAGGAAACTCAGAACAAATGCAAAGAGGTACCAGGAACGTTGACTGAGGTGCATAATATTTTTAAGTTGGTCATGTTTTATGAATCAATCTACAGATTCCAGTCAGGCATTACAGACTGCAATGGGAACACTGACATGAACATTGATGTGGAGTTTTATGAACCTTCACAATACAGTTCTGGGATGGGGCAATGTCTCAGAGTACAGTGCTTCATGGCAGCATGTGGACCTGAGTTTGAATCCTCAGAACCCTGCTTAAAAAAAAATACCAGGCCCTGTCTATCTGTAAGCCTAGCATAGGAGGGTAGAGACAACCTGTGCTGGATAGCTTTAGTTGTCAACTTGTCACACCTGGGTAGAGGGAGCCTCAGCTGGTGAACTGCCTCCACTGGACTGGCCTGTGGCCATGTCTGTGGGGTATTTTCTTGATCGTTGAGTGATGTGGGAGGTGGGAAGTGCCACTCCTACCCAGGTTGTTCTGTAATGTATAAGAAAGCAGGCTGAGCACGGGCCAGGAGAGCAAGCCAGTAAGCAGCGTTCCTCCATGGCCTGTGCTTCAGTTCCTGCCTCCAGGTTCCTACCCTGAATTCTTACTTTGGGCCCCCTCAGTGATGAACTGTGACCCAGGAAATGTAAGCTAAATAAACCCTTTCTTCCCCAGTTGGTATTAGTCTCTCTCAAAATCTCTGTCAGTCTCCCATTTCTCTCCCTGTCCAGCTCCTTCCTGTTTTCCCCAGTTCCTTCTCCTGTGTATGAATCTTCTGTTGCCTGGATACCCTCCGCCCCTGCCGCTTTTCTGAGACATCCAATTTTTTGTTCATTCCACATAATGATCTGGATAATCACCCCTCACCCATAAACCCTGAAACACTGACCATACTCCAGGTGATGGACCCATATTCAATTGTATTTGGGGAACAAAATTTGGACTCTGTGGACATTGAGAAAACAAAAGGAGGACATGGAGTTTCCATTTGAGAGCGATGGGACATAAGGGAAGGGTTTAAATATATTCCATGAAATTCTCAAAAAATTAACAAAAAATATTTTTAAAAAATAAATAATTCCAGGACTGGAGAGATGGCTTAGTGGTTAAGAACACTGGCTACTCTTGCAGAGGACCCAGGTTCAGTTCCCAGCACCCACATGGGCAACTTACAACCATCCGTAACTCCATTTCCAGGGTACCCAACAACCTCTTCTGACCTCCATGGGGGATTGTACGACATGGGTGCACTTATATACATATAGGCAATATATTCATACCTATAAAATCAAATTAATAAAATATTAAAAATAAGCAAAAATAAATAATTCCTTTAAAAAGTAAATGTAGAGTGATTGAAGAAGACATCTGATATGGAACTCCTGTTTCCACACACACATGCACATATACACTCCTGCACTCACATGTATATTCTCACACTCATGCACCTACATTCATACACACTCTCACATACACATGCAAAGTCATACACAAATACATGGACTATATGCATACATACACTCATACACATACATGCAGAACACTCATACATGCCTACATGCGTGGCTACACGTGTGCTGGGTAGCTTTAGTTGTCAACTTGACACACCTGGTTAAAGAGAACATCAGTTGAGGAATTTTCTCCAATGGATTGATCTATGGCTATGTCTGTGGAACATTTTCTTGATTTTTGAATGATGTAGGTGGGCCCAGCCCACTGTGGCAGTGCTACCCCTGGGCAGGTGGTCCTGGGTTGTGTAAGAAAGCAGGCTGAGATCTGCAAGGGAGAATAGTTGTCTGCAGATAAAGGTAGAGCCTTTCTCCAAAATATGACCTGACCCAGTTGTTTTGTGAGGATTGTGGAAGTGTTTGGAACTTTGGGCTGTGTGCTGGATGGCTTTAGTGTCAACTTGACACACCTGGGTTGAGGGAGCCTCTATTGGACTGGCCTGTGGCCATGTCTGAAGGGCATCTTCTTGATGAGTGATGTGGGAGGGCCCAGCCCACTGTGGGTGGTACCACCCCTGGGCAGGTGGGCCTGTGTTGCATAAGAAAGCAGGCTGAGTAGGGGCCAAGGGATCAAGCCAGTAAGCAGCATTCCTCCATGGCCCATGCTCTAGCTCCTCCTTCCAGGTTCCTGCCCTGAGTTCCTACCTTGGGCTCCCTGATGAACTACAACCTGGGAGATGTAAGCTGAATAAACCCTTTCCTCCCCAAGTTGGTAGTGGTCAGAGTGTTTGTCACAGCAATGAAGAAACAAACTAGGACAGGCTGGAAAAGCCATTAAGTTCTCAGAGTTTAGTGAGGATATGCTGTGCTGTATTTCTGGAAGCACCCAAAAAGTACAATTTCAGCATGATGCTACACTGGGGCTGCTAACTGCATCCCTGTCTGGTGAGTGTCTGCATAACTCCATCAATGCCCTGGTTAGAAAGAAATCAACCCAGCCATGCACTGGGCACTGGTGTCTGTCCTGGTGAGCTCCAGGACTGCTTTGAAAACTTGCTTTCTGCAAACAGCAAGAGGTCACTGCTGTGATCTGTGCCACACTATGGAAAGCCACACTGGACAGGCTGTTTGCCTTATGCTTTTGTCTCTCTGAGCCTGATAGGTCATAATGGCATTGCTCTAGCCATTGGAGATGAGCAACACAGTTTGCAACATGCTTCAGTCTCAGTTTCCTCAGATTATAGAGCTGGCACTGAGACCCCAAGACTTTATCCTTGTGTGAAGTTGCAAATGTTTTGGTATAAATTGCTTTTTACCCTTTTACTGACTCTGCAAGGTTTAGAAAATTTCTCCCTCTGAATTATTTCTTTTTTTTTTTTGCCAGTTTTGTCAGAAAGTTCTGAACCTACAGCCCTGCCCAATTTCATATACTCTATTATAAATGTGTCAATTTCCCTTTGGTGGGGGTCCATCCATTGGAGCCTAGTCAACCTACCAAGATTCTCACCTTTAAACAATTCTGGCTCTCCTCCTCCCAGCAACCACCAGTTCCCAATAGTTCTTCAGGTAGGGTTGAAGGTCCTTTCCCACTTCCCCACTTCTGTGTTGGGATTGTGTCTGGTTACTGGAAGAGAAAAGTAATCGTGAACCTTACCTGCCTGTGAATCCTGCAAGCTACAACAACAACTGGCCTGGCAAGATATGCCCACTGGTGTGATAGTGGCAGGAATATTATAGGAGTAACCAACCACTTTCTAGTTGGATTTAAGTTCCACTTCATAAGATGGGGCCCATACCTTGTGTTGATATTTAACCTAGAACTCAAAGCTAGACAGATCACAGGTCATAAGAAAAGCTAAGTCCTACTATTCTGCTAAATAGACACAATATGAAGCTGATTCCTACTAACTTATTGTCATACCCACAGAATAATGTATCTCTCAGTTCTTACCAGGGCAGTTTCCTTATGCAGCAGATAGTGATTATCACAGAGATCTACAACTGGCCAACATATAGAAAATAAGAGGCTGCAGACTGCTTAACCCTGAAGAGGACACCTATATCAAACTTCTGCCCCACAAGGCTCAGGGATCATTTCAGAAAAGGGAACACAGAGACTGTAAGAGCCAGAGGTGGTGGATGACCTCAAAGAAACAGTTTTCCAGACAACTGGCCAGGTATCATATGAACTCAGTCCAACAGTGACAGCATGCACAAGACCCATGTAAGCTCTGTTCTTTCTCTTTTTTTAAAGTTGTGAACATGTTACATATCATGTAGCTCTTCTTTTTGGAAGTTCAATAGTCTTATCAGAATTAACAGATTTCACAACTGTACTGACCAATTCCTTGCCATTCAAGTTATGGCAAAAATGTGTCCAAGTCTGCCACACATTATAAACTGAATACCACAGTCCCACACCAAGGTTATGTCTGGGCTTGCAATTGTTCTCCATTTTCCTTTTGTTTCTATCAACAGTTTCATCTTTCATGATTTCAAAATTAATTCAACTAATCTGAACCCATGGCCCTTCTTGTTTCCTGCATTTCCTGTATACAAAGATCAAAGAAATATACAGCTTTCAAGACACATTAAGACAGGATTCAAATGCAAGTGTTTTATAGCAAAAACAATGTAATCCTTTTTCTAAATTCTTCCCAATCATGAAAAACTAAACACCAGTAATCCTTTCTTCCAATCAAGCAGAACAAGGACATAGCATTACCCACCAGGTCAATTGTACCTGGTACAGACAACAGAGTTCACAGCCACCAACCACTGGGTGAAGTTGAGGTGCTCTCATCACCTAGCTCCTGACTACAACAAAACACATCAGTGAAAATCAAGTCAAAACAGTATGATTCCATCTTGTTTGCTTTTGGGGTCTAACAAACAGAAAGCAGGCAAGGTGAATCAACACCTATACCTTAAAGTTGACAAGGAACATCATGTTCAATTTCATCATGTCTTGAAGGGCTTAAGAACAGAGTTCTGTCCACCAGTGGGAACTGTTCAAATACAGGAATTGCCCAGTGGCATAGAGCACAGTTTACAACGTTTCTGTAGCTGGCACTGAGGGCTGCAAGAATAAACTTTCATAGATTCTCATCCGGGCCCACTTGGACATCCTCTTCTATCTGCACATGAAAAGTATTCAGCTTTTGCTTGGGGAAGTGAGTGAAGAGCTCAGAGAGGTCTAGTCACAGGAGGAACTGTACAGGGGTGTCAAAGTGTCCCCACCCACACACCTGTGCACAGATAACCCAGTTGAAGTGTAATCAAAGTGGACATTTCTGCACATGTGACCCCTGCCATGGCCTTGTGAGACTCAAGATGAATGGCAATCTTCAAGAATTTCCCAAGGTATCTGGAGGAGCAGGGACCAATGAAATGGGTTGGGAAGAGGATGGAGTAACCAGCCAGTGGGTGGAGTCCAGCCAGGGGAGCCACAAGGGGAGTGGGCCCCATAGGCACAGCACCAACAGCCTTTTCCTGGGAGTTCTGGAGGGGAGGTCATGGTTCAGACCTTTCTGGGGCTTGTTCTGGGGCCTGCATGTTTTTTGCCTCCTCCCCAGCCTCCTCTGGAGGCCTCCCCATGTTCTTTTCTGACCCAGACTTCTTTTTCTCATCCTGCATTCATTTCACCTGGTACCAGTCTGTGTCCTCCTTTAAGTGGCCCTGACTTAGATTTTTGGAGAGCAGAAAAGGAAGGAGTTTAGAGTTTAGAGTTTAGAAATAAGAAACAGAGCCAGACCTACAACAGGTAAGGAATGTGTTCTTCATTCAGGAATCACAGTAAAGGACAGAACCCTTGCTGTAGGACTAGGGCATCTGCAACTAAGGAGAGGAGGGAAGTTTGGGCTTATACATGAATTTCATTAAGCACAGCTGCAGGAATTTGCTCAATGCCAGGGTCTGCTGTCCTTGGGTGATTGAAGGTCCTCCTCCCAAGATTATTTTCTCGGGCAGGGCCTCTAAATGAGACAGGTTGGCTCCACAAAGTCTCCTTTAGTCCTGGGAGTGACCAGTTGATAAGGCTTGAGCAAGACCAGGCTGCCAGTTTAGGGCCAGTTGGTCACTTTAAGGGATTTATAGTTTTATGGCTTCCCTTAATGAAGCTATGGCTCCCCTGCAATTCACACATTCTGTCACTGCCCACAGTAGCAGGAGCAAAAGGGGAAGACTGGGTCTTGTGCTTCTTGATCCAAATGTTCTGGCAGCACTGCTTTTCCTCCCGGCTGCCCGCCCAGCAATACAGTTGAACTATACCAGGATGCTGTTCTCCCACTTGTAGAAGCACTGAAAGTTGCACACCACATTCTGGTAGTCATCCTTCTCCAAGTCCACCAGCCTCCCCAAGCTGAGCTCAGGAACGTGGCACAGGGGGCTTTGTTCTCAGCATCTCCCGCACTGAAGCCCCCCACCCCCCTCTGCCCGGGTGTTGGCGACTCTGGTCCCAGCACCCCCTGGACCACCTAGCCCAGCTATGCTGCCCCATTGCTGGCCACCACTGCCAGGCCCCTCCCCCCTCTATTTTCCTGCTCATCCTGGCTGTTGTTGGAGTTTTTGTTTTTGCCTTGGCCTTTGCTGGTCTTCCATTTGGGCATTGTGCCTCATGCATCTGCTGAGGCAGTTCAGGAATAGCACCTGTGCTGCTCTCCTCAGGTGACCACACGTGGTCCACACCATCCCTGCCAGGCCGCTGAGCCCTTCCTGACTCCCAGGAGCATACTACCCTAGGTGTGCAGCCACAAGGGCGCAGCAGGGGTTCGGGTTGTGTTTTCTCTGTTCTTTCTTAACATAAGCCTTTAAGGCTTTAAGATTTTTCTCCCACAATAGCTTCAGCCAAACTTTGATATACCACATTTAATCATAATTTATTTAAATTATGTTCTTATTTCTATTATGATCTTTCTTTGCTCCACAGGCTCTTGAGAAAATTCTGTTTCATTTCAAAATGAACAAGGATTTTCTGACTTTTTTTCTTTTTCTTTTTTTTTTTTAATGTGTATGAGTGTATTGCCTGCATGTATGTGAGTGCACCCGTGTCGTACAATGCCTCAGAGGTCAGAAGAGGGCTTTGGATTCCCCTGGAACTGGAGTTAAGGACAGTTCATAGCCACCATGTGGGTGCTGGGAATCGAACCCAGGTCCTCTGCAAGAGCAGTCAGTGCTCTTAACTGCTAAGCCATCTCTCCAGCCCCCGGATTTTCTGACTTTTATTTCTCATTGACTGTCCAAAAATGAGAAAATTCCATGCATGGGGTTTTATGCTTCAGAAATACTGAGGCTTCAGCATATGACTGATGTGTCAGTAGGCCTTAGTGCAATCCCAGCATCTGCAGTGTCACCTGAGCAGTCCTCTACGTCCATTAGGTGAGTTCTGCTAATGACCTCTTGTAACTTTTATGTAAATAGTAATTTTAAAGTGTTCGTGTATCATTTACATCTGAGAAAAGGAGACTCAGATCCCCTACACTGGTAACAATTTTGTCTTTTCCTCCATTTCATTCTACAAAACTTTATCTATTTTGAAGCTATATTGCTTGGTACATATAAGTTAAGACATTTTGGAGAAAACATGAAACAGCTCTTTTCATTTTTGTGGGAGATTGACCCACTGTCTCCTTCCACTGGTCCATTGACCTTATGAAGAGAAGCTTCTGGTACCTGTTGGTAACTACTGCTGAGACAAGCCTTTCCACTCCTCTACCTGTGGAGGCAACCTGTGGGAGGTATGGACATAAAAATACTGTTCTCCCCGATAGGGAATAAGAGATCACTTTTTCTAGAACAAAGTTCGACAGATTTAGGATGAGCTACATGAAGAATTTATGACATTGATGAATGATATCTCTTCCTTTCCTTCCAAACATGGGATCAGATCAAAATGAAGGCAACAGATTTATTCCCAGTGGCAAGGGACAGTCAAGATCAAACAACCTGATAAATCAGAGGTGTCTCCAGAGAATGCTGTTCAGGGACATAAGGGGAGGTCATCAAAATCCAAATGACATCATGCTGGGCCTGATAACCTTTCCCTGTAATCCCAGTACTTGGGAAGCTGAAGCAGGAAGCTCATAACTTATTGAAGCCAGGCTGGGCTTCATAGCTAGACCTTCTGTCTCAAAGCCAACAATCAAAAACTGAGTCTCTCAGGATGGTAGAGGCTGTGCAACATTGCCTCTGGTTCAAACAAAGAACTGTGGGCACTGGAAGTTGTGCTCTTTGCTGTGTTCAAAGTGAAGGGTCTGAAAATGCAGAGTAATAAAACCTTTAACCCGAGAAGCAGAACTATAATCCAAGAAAGCATCAACATCACCACCAGTGCAGCCACGGCCAGTGCCAATACCTGCAGATGGGCAACAGACCAGCAGCCAAAATGAAGGCTTGACTATCGACCTGAAGAATTTTAAGAAACCAGGAGAGAAGCCCTTCACTCAATGTAGCTGTCTCTCTGGGCAATCTTCCCCCTGACATCACTGAGGAGGAAATGAGGAAACTTTTTGAGAAATATGGGAAAGCAGGCAAAGTTTTTATTCATAAGGATAAAGGCTTTGGCTTTATCGTCTTGGAAACATGAACCCTAGCAGAAATTGCCAGAGTGGAGCTGGACAATATGCCACTCCATGGAAAACAGCTGCATGTGCACTTTGCCTGCCACAGCGCATCCCTTACTGTTCACAACCTTCCTCAGTAGGTGTCCAACGAACTGTTGGAAGGAGCCTTTTCTGTGTTTGGCCAGGTGGAGAGGAACATAGTCATTGTGGATGATGGAGGAAGGACTTCAGAAAAAGGCATTGTTAAGTTCCTGAAAAAGCCAACTGCTCAGGAAGCTCTGGACAGAAGCATTGAAGGCTCCTTCTCGCTAACCAGATTTCTTCAATTACCGTGGAGCCCATCGACCAATTAGATGATGAAGAGGGACTTCCATAGAACTTGATTATATAAAACCAGCAATTTCACCAGGAACAGGAGCTGCCACTAAGATCTGCACAGCCTGGGTCCTTTGGGTATGAGTATGCCATGTGCTGGAAGGCACTCACTGAGATGGAGAAGCATCAGCAGGACCAAGTGGGCCACATTGTCAGAAAAGCTCATGAAAACTCAAGATGGAGATGGAGGCAGCTTGCCACAAGCACCAGGTCATGCTAATGAGGCTGGATGTGATGAGGCACCAAGAAGAACTTCGGAGAATGGAAGAGCTACACAACCAGAGGTTCAAAAACAAAATCAAGCTAGAGCTCAGGCAGGAGGAGGAACACAGACGCTATGATGCAGAATGAGGCAGCAAGAGATGATGCAGCAACAACAGGAGGATTCAAGGGAACCTTCCCTGATGCCAGAGAGCAAGAGATAAGGATGGACCAGATGGCTATGGGAGATGCTGTGGGCATAAACAGTAGAGGCATATGGCCCCTGCTCCCTTGTCAGCTGGTATCCCAGCTCCTCCAGGACCTGCCACTATGATGCTGGATGGAACCTAGGGATTGACTCTACCAATAACAAAGTTTTGGCCAAACTGCTGCAATGGAAAGAACTGGAGCAATTGGAACTCCTGCATTCAACTGTAGAACTCCTGGAGCTGAACTTTCTCCAAACAAATGCCACTGCTGATGCTAACAAAGTTGCAGTCTAGTTCCCCACAACCCTTAAAAGGACCCTTTTTGGATTAACCAGAATTCTACCCGGAAACCTGTTAGGGATACCACCCAATAGTTAGGTCTTCCCCGCCTGTAGTACTCGAGGGAATATGCTTGGAGGCAGAGGGTAAGGGAGGGGTGGCATTTAACAAATTAAACTCTGTGGTATATTGCTAAATCAATTTGGTGTGGTGCATTCCTGAAATATCACATGATTGTTGAGGGACTGCAGAATCAGCAAAATGGACTCAGAGATCAGTAAATCTTGATCATTCTGGGTTTTTTGGTTGGCTGTTTGCCTCCCCCCCATCATAGTTTAATTACGCTTTCTCATCCTTATTCCCCTCAATCCTATAGACACTGCCTCATACACTACACAAACCAAAATGTCCCCCAATGACCTAGCCCCATTCCTCCATTTTCTCCCAGGGGAGAATTCTGACATGTCCACAGAGGTTCCAGCGTATGGACAGTTCTGTTATATCTCATATATTACTCCTTCATGTCCTAAGGAAGACATTTTCTCTTACAGATTTTCATTTTACTATATCTTTAAAAACATCTTGTGTTAACGTGCCTTCATCTTGTTCTTGTGTAAAGACCACCCAAGATTGACCTTTTGTGTCTTGATGTTACTGTTCACAGTTTTTCTTGATAGGGGAAATGTTAAGGGAACTGTTCTGGGGAACAGGGTAGTTGTATGCTGAAGGTCCGGCGGTAGCTGTTAACCTTGCCTATCTATCTTGGGTAGCTACACCATGCATTTTTTTATTGGTATACCATGTTTAATTTGTTCCTGATAACTTAATTTTATAATTTTTTTCTGAGAAATGGAGCAGTAATTCAGTAAAAGAAAACCTGAGTCTCTTGTGTCAGCCTTTTCAAAAATTACTAAAGCCAAGAACTCTATAAAAGAGATGGTGCTTATGCATGGTGACATGACACTGAATCAATGTGATCTGACCTTGGCTCTGTTGGTATTCTTTTTATTTTAATTTGAGACATAGGCATATTTTACCTCAAGATTCAGGGTTAAACAAACAAAGACTGCAGAAATGTAACTATCCTGGCACATGCCCCTCCATTGACTACCAGATAATTGAAACAGTGCATCCCAGAAATTGCAATATCCCCAGGAATTTCATGCTGACAGAAGGAAAATACTGACTCTGATGCTGTCCAGACAAAGAAATTGTTTCCCAGAAAGAGATTTCCTATAATTCTGACAATTTGTCAAATCACCTTGCAGGAGAGACGGGAGCAGATAATGATGGGTCAGTGATGAGCAGGACCACAGCTTAAGACTGCTTGGTTTTTCAAAATTCTTCCCTTCTGTTTAAACTTAAATCTCACATCAAAACCCCAAAGATGGACTTAGGGAAGGGTCACTGGATCTCTTTATTGTTAGGGTTGTCAGTGCCCAAGCTTTGACTCTTGAGAATTGTGGTTATGTGTACCTGGGAGATTCCAAGTCCATAAACAGTTATATATAAGTAGCTCTCTGGGGGTGTCTGGGAGACAGGTGTGGAATTGGGTCTGGTATGTCACAGCCACCATTTTTAGTGAGCCATGGTCTTTATAGGTGAATGCAGATGGGGAGGGGGCTGAATACAGCACACAGGAATCTTAGTACTCTCTGAATATGAACAAGTCCAGAAATTCTTAGGTAAATCTATAGCTCTCTGGAGTTCTGGTTCTTAAAAAACTTACATCAATTATTCCTTACCACCCCATGAATCACAGAGTTATATCCATTGGGCCTGATTCTTGGCCGGTGTTGCTGCAGGACATGAGGTGGGGGCACCTTCCACAGAGGCAGGGACCTCTGCTCTGTACAGAATCAAAGTAATTGAAACTAAAATTTCTTGTTATTTTAACAGTCTATCAAGAACATCAATTTTAGGTAGAAGGCCCCTGGGTTCTGACCCTCATCCCCTATTTCATATGCCCCTGAGATGCTGGTACACAGGTCAGGTAGGACCACCCTGTGCTTCCATGGAGAACCACTACCCTCTAGTGGCCATATGATAAAGTGCGCCACTGGAAAAATAGCTTCAGTAACTTCCTGACATACCGTCAGTCAGGGCGGGACACACCAATGGTGGTGTTTCATGCTTTTGTAAGTCACCCCCTCCTGGATGTCAAACTATGCAAAACCCAAATAGAAGGTAATCTGTCAGTTTGTCAGCCCTAGGACCTCAGAGGGCACAGGTGCATGGGTCTCTCAAGAATGGGGAGGAGAAAATATAGTGAAACAATTGGTGTAGAGCAGCTGGATCGATGAACCACAGGAGTTCGGGAAAAACGTGGGGATGTGGGCCTTGGAAAACACTGTGGTTCAGCAGCGTCCAGGGAGCCAATCAAAAGGGAGTTGGATTCAGATTCCCAAATCCAAAAGGGCGGAGATTGGCGCACAAGGCGTTCTATGAGGTATCGCGATCCATCCCAGAGAAGCTGGTAGGAACCCAGGGGAGAAGGTGGCCACCCCTGGAAGGCTTAACGGGGTTAGTGGAGGTCACATGGGTTATACAATGGATCATAAAATATGTGACTAAAGTGACACAGGCCACACAGATAGAGATGGACTCAAAAGGGGACATCTCCGGGTCACAGCCATCCTTGAAATGTGGGAAAATAGCTCAGTTACTTGAAAAAAAGGGGCCACTGCTACATGTGTCTGAAAACTCATTAAAGATTACAGAGAACCTAGAAAAAAATTTACAAACCTTGGACACAAGAGGGGAATCCAGAGAAATGGCCTGGGCACTTTTATGTGTAATTAAAGATTTGTCCACTACAAAGGCAACTGCCTCAGGGGAGGCTAAAAAGACTAAGGAGTTACTGGTAAATTCAGTCTCAGCATAACTTGCATAAGGTTAGGGGACCAGGAGTCAAAGGACCCAAGAAAAAAGACAGATAATAATGAGAAAAGAAACAACCTAGAAATAAAAGTAGCTAAAGCTGCCCCTCAGATTCAACTTCTAATACAAAAAGAGAAAAAAGTTAACAATACTGTAGCTAGGAGAAAATGCTCCACACTGGAGCTGTTGGGATTAGGAAAGACTTTCAAACAAGGGATTAAAGAGCCCCTCACCATGTGTCTTGTGAGGGTATGGGACATGGGAGCAAACAATGTCAGTCTAAGTCCTTCAGAAGCATCTCAGCTGAGTTATATAACCACCCATCCGTCCTTGAGACATAGGCTGTTTAACCTAGGCCAATACAGGAGGGAGCAGTCCCTAATGGAATGGCTTGTGCAAGGTATTAAAGATACATGGTCCTCACCAATGGAGACTCCCATGATTAGCAGGGGCTGGAGGACTATAAAAGAGGGACAGGTGTTACTGAGAGAACTAGGTATGAGAAAAGCAATATATAATGCCCAGTTCACTGGGGCAGACAGGGCTCTGTTCACCAGAGATATAAAGGAAAGCTTAATTCAACTGGGACCTCGAGAATGTGGCTTGCTAACACTAAGAGGAACAAAGAGGGAGGGGGTGGGAGCAGGAATGAGAATTTTTGCTGGCAAGACCCGTCAGCATAATGGTGTGACAGGGAAAGCAAAGGTGGGATTGGCAAAGAGAAAGACGAGCTCAGAGAGTAAAGAAAATCAGCAGAGAACCTTGGACAGTTCACCATTCCATTTGAGGAAGCTGTCTAAGTCTGTTACGATATTGAAACTGAAAGTTTTGAATTTTGGCCAGTAGTGGCCATTGTTGAATAGGTACTGAGGCCAGATTTGGACCAAAAGCCAGATAAGGGCAGCCAGTCTGAGGTCTCCCAAGTGGAGAGCTTTTAGATTAGCCCAGAAATAGGCTAAGGGTGTGTCCTTTGGAGCCCATGGCGAGTTTGGGAGCAAGGCAAAAATGGAACGGAGGTCAGATCCAGCCCTCCAAGACATCCCTCAAGATTCAGATTGACTGGAAATGGGTCTGGTGTCTAGGAGGGAGTGTCCCCTGCCTTAGACACCAGGTGGTCCAGGTCAAAGAAAAAGGGCCCAGTGGGAGCCTCCTGGAGCCTCTTCAGGCTTCTTAGGACCAACAGAAAATGGTGGAACTTCTAGAGTTCCTGAGACCTAGTTGGGGCACTTCTGAGTTCAGCCCTCAATGGATTACTTTGTCCTGGCATAGTGGGTGTGAAGAAGAGGTGAATGGTGAATAGTCTCAAGTCTGGAGGTCAGAGGGTCTGAGAAGAAGAAAGAACATGAAGGGATGGAGAGAGGGGAGAGTGAAGGACCATCCTGGTCCCTTTCTGAGAGCCCAAGCTGGGTTTACACATAACAGAATAGATAAGAATGATAGGAAAGTCAAGGAGGTCCCAGTAAGGAGGGTCTGGAGCCACCATGGAGGGGGGCACTACAAAAACCCTCCTTGGTTTTAGCACCAAATGTCAGATTTTGGAGCACAGAATACAGAAACTATAGGAGAGAAAAGAAAATGACCACATCTGACCTGTGTTTATTTAGCACAATGAGAGACAGCAACCTTCCCTTGGGATGGAGACTGCTGCAAGGGGAAGAGGGGCTGGTTAGAGTCTTAGATAAGGCAGCAGCTACAAGGGGATTTGGGGTGGGGGACAGCTGCTGCAGGGAAGATGGGTTACAGGGGAGATTTATCATTGGTCGTTCTTGTGTTTTCTCTTGGGATACGTATATGTGGCCTGTCTGGATACCCAGGCAGGGGGAAAGAGGAAGTCCCCAATATAGAAATGGATGGTTGGGGGACCAGATGTTCCTTGGTCAGGGGTCCTATGTTATGATAGTTTCCTTCACTCATCCTCCTCTTCCTCCCTCTTCCTTCTTGTTTACCTGTGATTTGTGGTTTTGCTCTTTTTACAGTGTCCCACCCAGAGTACCTGAAAGTTCGATCCCCATGTGGGTGAGGGGTTTTTTTTTTTTTTTTTTTTTTTTTTTTTTTTTTTCTCAGGTCCTAAGCCATTTTCCCAGACATAAAACCCTAGCCTTTTACATAATCAAGGATAACCAAAAAAGAATCACCAGTATTGCAACCTGGAGATGGTACTTTATTTGCATATTTTTTAAATTGTGGATTCCAATAATTAAAATCGTTTGGGAAAAAAAATGGTACTCTGTGGTGGTTTGAATGAAAATGTCCCCCATAGGCTCCAAGTATTTGGACATTTTGTCCCCAGATGGTGGTGCTGTTTTGGGAGGTTTTAGAAGGTGTGGCTATCCTGGAGGAAGCACGTCACTGGGAGTGGGCTTAGAGAATTCTTAAGGCTTGCTGGACCTCCAGTTGCTTCCTCTTGCTTCCTGTGCCTGTGTGATGATGTGAGAGCTTAGCTTCTGCTGTTCCTGGTCCAGCCACCTCCAGCCACCGTGCCTCCCTGCCATGATGGACTGTAATTCCCCTGGAACTGTAAACTCAAATAAACTCTTCCTTCTATAAGTTGCTTGGGTCAGTGTTTCTATCATAGCAACAGAAAAGTGACTAATACCCACTCTGATTAAACTACATTTTATGTCTTGACGGACTCCTTGGACAATCTTGAATTTTCACCACTTCCCACCCAGCTTTTTCCTTTACCAACATGCAAGTTCTTTTCCTTTCCTTCCAGCCAGACTGGCAGATGGGAGAAGCAGGTGGTGCCTTCCTTGTCAGTAGTGCTTGATTCTTCAATGTTAAGGGGTAGCACAGTCATTTAAACTTGATCCAACCTCTTTGTATCTTACAAAGTTAAACTAAAAGAAGTAAAATAGGGGCTGGAGAGATGGCTCAGCAGTGAAGAACACTGGTTGTTCCAGTCCCAGGGGATCCGACAGCCTCTTCTGACCTCCGTGGGCATTGCATGACACAGGTGCATTTACCTACATGCAGACAATACACACATACACATAAAAAAATAATAAATAACAATTTTTAAAAATCTCCTTATTAGAGGCTGAGCCACCTAAGCCTTTTGGAAGTAAAGTCCCAGAAGTCGAACATGGAACATGGATTTGGTGTTTTCCCTGATGGTTTTTGGTCTTGTTTTGGTCTGGTATTTCTTCACTATGCCTCTATTCCTCCCTTTTGGAATGGTAACATGTATTCAGTTCCACTGTATGTTGGGAGTATATTCTTTGTCTTTTGATTTTACAAGGGCTTACAATTAAGCAATTTCCCTCAGTCTCAGAAGAGACTTTGGACTGTGGACTTTTGAGTAGTATTGACTATGGGGACTTCTAAGGTTGGACTAAAATGCATTTTGCATTTTATATGGTCATGAGCCTATGGGGGCCAAGGGGTGGAATGTGATGGTTTGAATGAAAATGTCCCCCATAGGCTCCAAGTATTTGGACATTTTGTCCCCAGTGGTGGTGCTGTTTTTGGAGGTCTTAGAAGGTGTGGCTCTGCTGGAGGAAGCACGTCACTTGGGGCCGGTTTAGAGAGTTCTTAAGCCTTGTAGGATCTTCAGTTGCTCTCGTTTCCTGTGCCTGCTTGAAGATGAGAGAGCTTAGCTTCCGCTCCACCTCCAGCCCCCTCTGCCACCATGCCTCCCCGCTGTGATGGACTCTTGCCCCTTTGGACCTGTAAGCTCAAATAAACTCTTCCTTCGATGTAAAAAATATATATCTCCTTATTTTTTCTTATTTCTTTTTTCTTGTGTGTTGATTGTTGGATTGTTGTTCAGATATTAAGGTTAATAAAATTTATTGTTTGCTCATTTAAATTGCATGATTTAGGCATGAAGTCTTCTCTCCACGTAGGATAACTCTAGCATGTTTATGTGCAGAATGCAGTCCCAAGCCAAGGCCCCCAGTCACAGAAGGAGGTCTCTTGAAGGCCATCCTGAGGGCAAGAGATGCAAACTCCACCAGTGTAAGCACAGGGCCCTGTGCGACACAAAGCCCCAAAGACTCAGGTACATGGACTCTGAGGTCAGGAAGGCCAAGTATCATGGACAGAAGTTTCCACTTTGCCTTGAGCGCCTGGTCTGTTGAACTGAACAGCAGCCCCCTCTCAGAGTAGGCTGAAGTCAATTTAATTATAAAGCATGTCATTCTCACTAACCCTTATCCGCAAGCTGTGCACACACTGACTACACCTTGTATGAATATGCATTGCAGAACTGGAAAAGAGGGAATACAGTTCAGGCAGCACTTTAATCCCCTGAACATGTTTAAACAGATAATTTCCATAAAAAATTACTAGACTTTTCACAATCTGGGGATGGTCAACAAATGATAAGCCAAGCTCATGGCAATTTTACACATTAGTCTGTGGGAATGACTTGAATGCAATATAATAGTTTACCATGTATAGGCAACACTCCACAGGGCAAAATCAGAAATGAATCACTGCAGGCCTCATCCCATGCATGAAAGAGGCTGCCTCCCATTTAGAGGAGAGTGGATGAAGGCAGGGCCCCCTCAAGGTGTAGGACAGCTCATTTAGGCTGTCTGGTGAGGGTGGGCCCATCCACCACAGATATTTAGATTGGGTAACGGTTATACACATCTGGGTGCCCCAGGCACAAGGATGCACATGGACAGTCCATGTTGCAATATGAGAAGGTGAGCTGTACATGGCAGCTAGCCTCAGAGCTAGGGTGTCCAGTGGTTCTGATGCCTGGTTACTGTGGTCAAGCTGGGGAAAACTGCTCCTTGGCTTGGGGTTGGACACAGGCTTCCCAGGTGAATATGGAGGGCCACCTAGCAGAAGGAACAGAGCAAGCAGTGGACAAAGGTGGTGGCAGCAGTGGCCTTCCATCCTCATACAAAAGGAAAAATAAGTTATTCACTCACATGACATAGATTACCCATCAGTATGTGATGAAAATCTTCAAGGTTTCATAAAATATTACTGCTAGTAAACTAACTCAACAGAATCATGCAGAAAATTCCAGTACCTGACAGAAAGGGTCCATCAAACAAAGCTCACTTCAGTGCACAATGTAAAGATGAAGTGAGAGCTTCACTTTGAAAACAGCATCAGCAGTAAAATTAGTTGATGAGTACTTTTAAATGGAGTGAGTACTTTAAATGGCCCTGGAGTACTGCCAGGGCCACTGAGCACCCTGAAGTGTGTTAAATATTATTTTAACCAAAAAATATTTAAAGAAGGGGTTGGAGAGATGGCTCAGCAGTTAAGAGCACCCAGGTTTAATTGGTGGGTAACATGGTGGGTAACCAGTTCCAGGGGAATCCGATGCCCTCTTCTGACCTTTGCAGGCATTGCATGACATGGGTACACCTGCCTATATGCAAGCAATATACTCATACACATAATAAATAAAAATAATATTTTAGGGCTGGAGAGATGGCTCAGCGGTTAAGAGCACTGACTGCTCTTGCAGAGGACCCGGGTTTGATTCCCAGCACCCACATGGCAGCTACAAACCATCCTTAACTTCAGTTCCAGGGAAATCCAAAGCTGTCTTCTGACCTCCGAGGCATTGCACTACACGGGTGCACTCACATACATGCAGGCAATACATTCATACACATAAAAAATAAAAATAAAAGGCCACGTGTGGTGGCGCACACCTTTAATCCCAGCACTCAGGAGGCAGAGGCAGGCAGATTTCTGTGAGTTCAAGGCCAGCCTGGTCTACACAGTGAGTACCAGGACAGCTGGGGCTACAGGGAGACCCTGTCTCAAAAAGACCAAAAACAAAACAAAACAAAAACACCCCACAGAAAAGCCCTAAGTACACGATTGCCAGTTTCAAATCCTACTGCAAGAAGCTGTTGTCAGCAAAGTGAGACACAAGCAAGAGGGTCCACAGATCAACGGAACAAAACGAGAGCACAAAAATGAATCTCTTTAGTCAGAAATGATTCTGAGGTGTGGTGATCAGATCTCACTATGGATACTGGCAGTCTTGGAATTCGCCCTGTAGCTCAGGCTGCCTTCTATCTCCTGCCTCAGCCCTCTAGGCGCTGAAGACCACAGGTTTTCACTAAACCCCCAGCACAAAGTGATTTTTATGCTGGCAGATGTTTCCTGCCACAAGAGTCACTATGATCAGTAGACGACTTGCCCTGTACAGGGCTGTGAACTCCTGGGTTAAAAAGCTAGGCAAGGGCTGGAGAGATGGCTCAGCAGTTAAGAGCACTGACTGTTCTTACAGAAGACCCGGGTTTGAATCCCAGCACCCATGTGGCAGCTAACTCCAGTTCCAGGGGATCTGACAGCTTCTTCTGTCCTCCGCAGTCATTGCATGACACAGGTACACTTACCTACGTGCAGGCAATACATCCATACACAGACCCCAATCTTATTGTGCTGGATAGCTTTAGTGTCAGCTTAACACACCTGAGTTGAGGGAGCCTCAATTGGGGAATTGCCTCCATTGAACTGGCCTGTGGCCATGTTTGTGGGGCATTTTCTTGATTGTTGAGTGATGTGGGAGGGCCCAGCCCACTGTGGGTAGTGCCACCCCTGGGCAGGTGGGCCTGTGTTGGATTAGAGAGCAAGCCAGTAAGCACCATTCCTCCATGGCCTGTGCTCTAGCTCCTGCTTCCAGGTTCCTACCCTGAGTTCCTACCTTGGGCTCCCTGATGAACTGTGACCTGGGAGATGTAAGCTGAATAAACCCTTTCCTCCCCAAGTTGGTAGTGGTCAGAGTATTTTGTCACAGCAATGAAGAACAAACTAGGACACTTATCTAAAGGAATATTGACAACTGATTGCTGCTGGGTCAGGAACAGCTGATCTTCCTAAAACAAGGCTTTCTAGATAGGTTGATTAGATTCAGCAGATGAACAAGCACTGGGGAATGGCTGGGGGGTACCGACAACACAGTGGACAGTAACAGGGAGTATATGGGCTCCAATGTGTGGGAGGGGGAGGTTATGGGAGGGTGCCATTTGGGAAGGGGGTATATAGATGAATAAGATTGTGTGAGATGTTCTGTATTATATACACACAAAAAAGCCAACAAATAAAAAAAAAGACATATTTGAGGAGGAAGCATAAAAATGTACTTCATGTTAAAATGTTACCAGTGAAATCTACCTAATGACTTTATATCCATACTCAGGTACTAAGGATCCAAATGTAACCGACTGTGACTAGTAATAATCAGATACATAGAGATTAAAGAAACATATGCAAACATCTAAGTGTCAGTAGCATTAAAAATATAGGAAACAGCATATTTTATTTTTTAATATTTATTTTTATTTTATGTGTATGAGTGTATTGCCTGCATGTATGTGAGTGCACCCATGTTGTACAATGCTGCAGAGGTCAGAAGAGGGCTTCAGAGACCCCTGGAACTGGAGTTAAGGATGGTTCATAGCTGCCATGTGGGTGCTGGGAATTGAGCCAGGGTCCTCTGCCAAGAGCAGTCAGCGCTCTTAACCGCTGAACCATCTCTCCAGCCCAAAACAGCAGATTTAAAATGAAATGGAGATCTTCTTTAAAGGGTAAAAACTCATTCAATTTTATGTCTTACAGGGTTTATACTGAGTTCAATATTGAACAACTGTATTAATTCAACTGTGAACCTAAAAATTTATAGCCACTTTTGAAAGAGATGTATCCTTGCTCTGGAATGTGTTACTGAATATGTTAAAGCTGTAATGAAATACTTCTTCTAATCGTGTGCTTATTAAATAAAAACAAATAAAAATAAAAGTACTTAAAAATATTAAAAAAAAAAAAAAGCTGGGCAGAGGCCAGTGCTGACAAGGAAAGACAGGTTTGAGTGCAAGAAATGGTTGATGAGGACAGGGTGGGACCCAAAACAGGCTCCAAAGCACAATTCGCAGTGAAAATTAAAATGCTTAATAAGAATTTCATTGAACTGGTAGGTGAGGTTCTTGAAGTCTTTCTCATCTGTCTTCCTGTGATCTCTTAGATCAAAAAAAAAAAAACAAAAAACAAAGAAAAAGCTCAAAAAATGACCAGTTGTGGGTATACTTTGTGGATACATAGTGTAGAAATGTCCTCAGAATTGAAACAGTCCTTCCAGGAAGGACAAGAGAGGCTCATGAGACTGAGGAATAAGCAGATTTCAAGAGACTGGGAAAGCAGAAACAAGCAAGGTCCACAGCCCCCTTTTGCATCCCACAAGGTTTCAGAAGTTGGAAACCCTGCTGGGGAGGAGACGCTGACCTGCCAGGCTGCCTGCAAGTCCAGCAGAGAGCTCTGGGACTGCAGCTTTCCTGAGTCAGTGCCAGACTGGCATCTGGGCTTTTCAGTGATGCAGCTGCCTTTCGAGGGAGCCTGCTACTGAAACTTCCCCACACTACTGACAGGAAGAGCAATTAATTCATTGGTTCACCAGGTTGAACTGTGATGTTTTACATTGGTCTGTCATGGATTCCCTAGCTGGGGGTGATTTGAGTCCCATCTTCCCCCTCAGTCTCCCACAACAGGAGAGGCTTAGGAAGTTGTGGACTGCTTCCTCCAGGAGGGAAATGTTCAGTCTCCTGTGGCAGAAGGACAAGCACCTGAAAACTTTGAGGCCTGTGCTGTATGGGCCTTAATCCCATTCAGGAGAGGGAGCCCACAGGGCACAATCACCTCTTACAGGCTCCATCTTTCAATAAGGTAACACTGGCAACAACTAGATTTTGGACCTATACAGACCTTAATCTTTTTCATGTGGCTTCTCCCCTTTAACCTTCAGTATGCCATGCAGAACCTCAGCTGAGTGGGCAGAGTTCTAAGTAAGTATAAGCAAGATGCAGAGTCTGCCAAGGGAGCTTAGGGCAGTGGGATTATTCTGTATGATGCTGTAAAGGATGTCAATAAACACCTGTCCAGACCCATAGAATGTGCAACACTATGAGTGAACCTGAGTGTCAGCAAAGTCTTTGGGTGATAATAATGCATCTATACGGGTCCTCAGTTGTAACAACACTCATGTGCCTTATAAAGACAAAAACACAGCAACAAACTTATTGTTGTGAAAGTACATGGCATCTTGCCAAGTGTCCTTTCCTAATGTTCAACCATGACATGTTCACCATAGAGCAGTTGGAGGGTTCAGTGAGGAAGAAAAAAGTCCCTCTTGTCTTTAGGACAAGCCCTCACTAAAGCAATTGTAATCCAGACACTGACAATTACTCACCTAATTGTTCACATGCTGAGCGTCCCTTGAGTAAAATGATTGGGATCAGAAGTGTTTTGGATTTCTGATTTTTGTTCCCTGGATTTTGGAGAATCTCCATATCAATGGTCACATCCAATTCAAATGACAGAATCTGGTCAGTGACCCTAACTAAGCATCTGTGCATGGTCAATGGTTTCAGCTGCCTCAGTCCAATCCCAAGCTACTCTATATTACATAAGACATACAGAATATGTAATATCTGAGCCAGGTGGATTGTAAGAAATGTTGCGGGAACTTCTGGAAATCAAGAAACCAATAGCTGGTCCAGGTGAAGGAGAGAAAGTTTATTTATGCCAGTGGGCTGACACCTGAATTATTCCATAATGGCCCAGCTCAAGTTTTTAGGGAAATTTATAGTCAACTCATTTGCAAGAGTTTAAGCTAGCAAGTAGTGTATACTAGTAATTAAGTAAGTGGTTACACATACACACTCAGTCACAAAAGATCACAAGACAAAAGATCACAAGAATGCAGCAGTTTGGCAAAAAGATTTCAATGGTTCAGGAAAAAACTGAAGGGAAGGCAAGATTCCTGTTTACCTTTCTCATTCTTTTCTTCTTTTTATCTTATCTTGAGCCCCTTCAGGGTCCAAAGTTCTTAGCAACTATCTTATTGTTGATGAATTACTATCACAGAAATATTATTAGTCTTTTCTTTCAAACTCTGTACAACTTGAACACCTAGGGGGCTGGAGAGATGGCTCAGAAGTTAAGAGCACTGGCTGCTCTTGCAGAGGAGCCGGTTTTAGTTCCCAGCATCCACATGGCAGCTAACAACCGTCCCTTGCTCCAGTTCCAGGGGAATTCAACACCCTCTTCTGAGCTGTGAGGGCACTGCATGACATGGGTATACTTACGCACATGCAGGTAATAATACACTTGCACACATAAAATAATAAAAATATTTTTAAAAGGCCAGACATGGTGATGCATGCCTTTAATCCCAGCACTTGGGAGGCAGAGACAGGCAGATCTCTGTGAGTTCAAGGCCAGCCTGGTCTACATAGTGAGTTCCAGGACAGCTGGGGCTTCAAAAAAAAAATTTTTTTTAAAGAAAAAGAAAAGGCCAGAGGCATTCCTGTGCCTGATGGCCTGGGGCAGTGGAGCTCTTCTCCCTTTGTGCTGAATCTTTTGAACTAGCCAACTAGGAAAGACTGTGAGGACCCCAGCCAATGGGGAAAAGATGCAGTACCTCTTCCATTAGGGATAAAAGCCTACTAAGCTTCTGGGTCCTGTGTGCTTGCTGAATCTGACTGAACCTTTTGCAAAAATAAAATCTACCCTGTTGAGTTACTTGTACTTCATCTGAGTGTTCTTTGTGTGGTATTGATGGGCTCTTTGACCTCAGATTTTATTTCTAACAGAATGAATACTCTCCAGTACCCCAACAGCCCCACAAAGGTTTGTAATTGCTTTGTAATTCAGGATATGCCTGAATCTGGGCAATTATAGCCAATGGTATAGCTTTGGTTTTGCCTGACCATACAATTCCCAAGAATTAACGGATAAACCAGTCCCCTCTTATGCTTTGGAGTTAGTTGTTCACTGTCCATCCCTGTGATCCAGGGGAGCTCTCAGACTCACATCTGCTGACTCCAAATATGCTAGAGAATCGGAGGTTAACAAAATATCAATACAACGATACAATGCAACAGTTTGGAGCTATTTCCAGGATGCCAGGTCTTTAGCCATCAAACCAGGATAAATGGTGGTGCTATATAAATACCTCCGGGGCAAACCAACAGACGTCTTTAGTTTACCTTCCCAGATGAACATATTAGAAATATGTTCAGAGTTGCAAAGGAGGGAACCACCCAATTAAAGCATCTGCACAAGGCAAACCTTTACTTCTGATCAGAAGGGTCCACTACTCAGAAAAGAGATATGGAGAAGCAAGCACAGGAAATGGGATGGGACACGTTTTTATCCTAAGTCCTAACACAATACTATTGTGTCTTTTCCCCATTGGCTAGGGTCTGACCTCACAGTCTTTCCTGGTTGGCTATATTCCACTCCTCCTCTCTGCATCTTTTTCAGATGGTTTTCCTTCTGGTATAGAAGCTGTGGTGGTAGCCTGAGTGTGAGTAGGAAGATTGAGAGTGTGTTGCTGTAGGGCCAGCATAGGGTTCCTGGGCTCTAAATGGCTCAGCAGCCTATGCTTAGAGTGACCAGCCTGCTGAAGGAAAGACTTGTCCTGATTGACCAGTTCCAGCCCATGCCAAGACATACAGAGTGAAGTCAACCCTTCCAGACCCTGAGGGTGTGTCCTGAGAGCCCTCAGAGGGAAGACAGGAAGTCAGGCAAACCCAGTACATGAAGTTCAGAGGTTGAAGGTCATCCTTGGATACACTGAGAGTTCAAGGCAAGCCTTGGGTACATGAGACATGAGACATAAGACCCTGTCTCAAAAAAAAAAAAATTCTTGTAGAAGAAGAATCAGTTTCATCATGCAAATCTGGGCTCACAGGCCTTGAGAAGGGATGTGTCTCAGGAAAATTGTCAGGCAGGCAAAGCAAATATATCAAACTACGTCACCTGTGAAGTGTCGCCTTCACCTAATTTATAATTCATAACTTGAAATATTTATTATTTGCCTATAAATAACATGTTGGACTATAAAGACATGCTGCCTCAGCTACTTGTGCAACCTCCAGTGAATTAGCTATCTCTGGGCTTTCCAACAGACTTAAGTTACAAAAGTTCTCTGCAATGCATTCAAGCTACTCAAGCACCCTCCAATGTAGGAATTCTACCTACCCAAGGGCCTTCCTGTGTATTCAAGGTACCTGAGTGCTGTCCAATGAATCCTAGCTACCTGCCAGGCCTCCAGTGAATGACTGCATGACTTGGTTGTTAATTGGAGGCACAGTAGTATGGGATACATGAATGGTAGACATCAGGGAATGCATTCTGGGTTGATGTCCATTTCTTGATTTGTCTTTGGAAAAGTTATTTAATGTCAAGTCTGCATTCTCACAGCTATTGAAATGGAGACAACTACTTCATCTCTGTAAATTAGTGTTAATATATGTAGATTTAGAAGAGGATCTGGCCTGATAGCTGGTAAGTGCTGCATAGGTTATGTTATAAATGATAAAGAATCACCATTATTTTAGGTATAAAGAATTCAGGCAGTGATATAATGTAAAAAGTAACCAATTCTTTTATGATAAAGGAATAAAAGACAACAAACTGAATAATAATAATGATAATAACTGAGCATCTCCTGTATGCCAGGGACCATGCTGAGACATTTGATACCTCATTTAATCATTACAACCTCACGAGATGGGTGCTGTTAGTATCTGTTTCTGAGGGGAGAAGAGAGGCAGAGAGGTGACTTGTTCAAGGTTGCAGGTCTTTGGCAGTCTTGAACCCTGATGTCCCATCATGAGTCCAGACTCGATTCTTACAACCTGCAACTAACTTCCTCTTATAGGAGCCTGCACCTCCAACAGGCATAGGCTCACCTACTGCCCCTCGGTTCAGACCCACACAGCTGACCACACCTATGCTTACGTCCTTATTACCTTCTCCCCACCCTCCTAACGCTCCCAAAGCCCGTTTAAACTTCTGGCCCTGTCTCCGACCCCACCCCTCGAGCCTGGGCCCACCATATGACCACGCCTACTGCCTCATTCTCCGCCCCCTCCAGGGCTGCCACACCCACAGTCCCAAACCCAGAGCCTGAGACCCTGCTTCGGCTCCACGCCCGTCCCTCCCCTGGACACACCCCTCCCCATTGGCCACGCCCGCCCCGAGAGCCTGGCGACTCCAGGCCCGCTCTGGCCCCGCCCCCGGCCTCGCAGTCACGGTCCGCGGTCCCTGCGCTTGGAGTCGCCATTTTGCTCCTAGGACGCTGTCTGGAGCGCCCGCTTACTTCCTTTGGCTTTCGAGGCTGCGGCGAGGCCGGGCTGGATCTAGACCAGGTAGGCGGGCGGAAGCGTGCGGCGGGCGTCGGCGGCCAGGTGCACTCGGGTGACCCTCAGAGCCTGGTGGGTCGCGGCCGGCGGGTTCCGGGGCCAGCGGGGTTCCGGGCCAGCGCCCGCCCGGTCGTGATCCTGGCTGCGCCGCGTGTTGGGGCCCGCGGTCCCCCCGGCGCCGCAGCTCTCATCCCCGGCCAGCTCCCTACGCGGACCGCGGTGTAGCCTGGCCCTGCTGCTGGGCATTGTGGGGTCCACAAAAGGAAGGTTGTGCTCGGCTCCGGAGGGGAACCGAGGTGCAGTGTCAGACACCACCTGAACGAGTTGTTAGCGTGCTTACGAAGATTTGCTTTTCTTACTTTAATCTAGGCACAATTTGAATGTCTAGCTTTTGTGAGGAGTGCGAGAATGCTGAACGGGGCTTCGGGGGCTGAGGAAGTGTGAGTTCTAGTGACCTGGGGTTTTGAGGGGTTGGGGTTTTTGACGGTTCTGGGGTGGAGCGCAAGGCACTGCAAGCTAAACCAGCGCCCAGCCGTTTAGCCAACCCTAGACCTGGTGTGTTTACGAATTTAAATGCAGGAATAAAAATCCCGGAGGTTACTGAGCCCCACTGTAGGACCACTTTCTTGTCTTATCCTCTAGCTGCTCAGATTTGTACCGTCGTTACCCAGCTTTTGCATAAAGTTGAATGTTATATTCAATAGCTGTCCTGAGTTTTAATTGCCCCATGAAGGATTGCCACACAGGGCCAGTGTTTGTGCTCTTAAAAAATCTTGCACTTACCTCATTGAACGTAACTCTGCCCTTTCCTTGGGATAAATTCCAAGAAGTGGAAACATGAAGTCACAATTCTGTGTTTTTTCTTTGGTATTTAATAGGAATCTTTTTCCTAAATGATATTTTTCAAAATCTGGATGTTTGATTCAGCTAATTGGAGGTCACCAGGTTGCCAAGTCATTTTCTGTGTGGGCCAAGACCATTCAACCTATTGTACACAAGGAATTGTGTACCACAAATCAGACCCATACTGAGCTCTGTCCCTTAGAGGCCACAGTCTTAAGTAGAAAGGCTGAAAGTGGGAGGTGCGTTTACCAAGCACGATTTTGTTTAAAGATCTGAAAAGTAAAGATAACCCTGTCTTCATATTAAAACCACTTCCCCAGGCCTAAAATAGGCTTAAATCTAGTACCTGCTTCACTGGTTATCACAAAAAATCAGAACTCTCTTAAGTATTAGCCATCAGAAACCTTTCTGATAATAGGTGAGCCAAGTGCCAGGGCTGCAGAAGAGGAAGGATAATGCAGTTTTTCTCAGTATTGACTTTTATTTTGAACAGAGGCCTCCTGCAGGGAGCACCCACTCTTCACTGAGGTACACTTCCAGGCCATCTCCTCAATGTCAGATTTTGGTTTTGGCCCCTATCCTGTACATTGTAGGCAAGTGCTCTATCACTGAAACAGATTTTCTTGGAGTGAGGTGCATCACTAGTAAAAGTAAGTTTGTATACTCTTTGATGCATTTTTGTTGACAAATGGCTTCTAAGTTTGTTTGCTATTACATTTTGGTTGGGGAAGCTTTTTACCAGGCCTCCATCTTAGTTGTCGGGAAGGTTCAGTGAACCTAAGATGTGCCCCAGGTCTGTTGCAGTGAAGCCCAACCTGTCTTCTAGCAATCCTTTTTTTTTTTCCTTAATTTAAAAAAATGTTTTGAGCCAGGCATGGTGGCACATGCCTTTAATCCCAGCACTCAGGAGGCAGAGGCAGGTGGATCTTTGTGAGTTCAAGGCCAGCCTGATCTATATAGTGAGTTCAGGCCAGCTGGGACTACAGTGAGACCCTGTCTCAAAAAGACCAAAAAAAAAAGTTTTGATTTATTTATTTTTATTTTATATGTATGAGTGTTTTGCCTGGGTGTATATAAGTGCACTTTTGTACAATGCCAGTGGAGGCCAGAAAGGGTGTCAGATCCCCTGGAACTGGAGTTACAGATGATTGTTAGCTGCTGGGTGCTGGGAACTGAACCTAGCTCCTCTGCAAGAGCCATCTTAACTGCTGAGCCATGTCTCTGGCCTCTTAACTTTTTTTTTTTAAGAAGCATATTGTTTTAAGATTTATTTATTTTAATTTTATGAGCATTGGTGTTTTGCCTGCTTGTATGTATGCAGTGTGAATGCAGTGCCTGCAGAGGCCAGAAGAGGGCCATGGATGGTGTGGAAATGGAGATACAGACAGTTGTAAGCTACTATGTGGGTGCTGGGTACTGAACCCAAGGTCCTCTACAAGAGCAATAAGTGCTCCTAATTGTAGAACCATCTCTCCAGCCCTTCTCTAGCCATAGATGGTGTTGGTTACACAGTGGATGCTTTCAAGGGAAAATGGCCAGTCTCAGTGAGAGCCCTCCTTGACTGTAGTATGAATGCAGAAATATGGGTGGTTTTTAAATGAGGGTCTCCATCCAAGAGCAGGTATTCTTAACTGCTGAGCCATCTCTCCAGCCCATGATTTGCTTTTTAGAAGTTACTGAGATTCTCTGGAAAGGGTGTTTTCACCCATGCTATAAATAATCCTCACATATTCTGAAGTAAATTTAGGTTAAACATGAAAAAGTACTTGTAGCACATGGGAAAGTGGGAACATTGTACTCCATTTCACACTAAAACTGCACTAATGAGCACCCTGTGCTGGTGACCCTGCTGAGCCCAGTCTGTTCCTGAGGTTGGTCTCTGGGAACATGGTAAGAAGCACAGTTGGAATTTTGCACAGGAGGAGGGAGGCTGGAAGCAGCCCTTCGAGGTGGACAGCTTGTGAGTAGAGCAGTCAGAATGACTCTTTGGGTACTCTTTCAGTGCATGCCCCTCTTCATCCTACTGTTTGAGGATGGCTTACATTAAGATTTTTTTACTATTATTATTTTTTGTCTTTTTGAAGCAGGGTCTCCCTGTAAGCCCCAGCTGTCCTGGAACTCACTGTGTGACCAGGCTGGCCTTGAACTCACAGAGATCCGCCTGCCTCTGCCTTCCAAGTGCTGGGACTATAGGCGTGTGCCACCACACCCAGCATTATTATTGTTATTTTATGTGTATGTATGTATTGCCTGCATGTAGGTAAGTGCACCCGTGTCATGCAATGCCAACAGAAGACAGAAGAGGCTGTCAGATACCCGGGGACTGGAGTTAAGGACAGTTGTTAGCTGCCATATGGGTGCTGGGATTTGAACCTGGGTCTTCTGTAAGAACAACCAGTGTTCTTAACTGCTGAGCCATCTCTCTAGCCCCAAGATTTTTTTTTTTTTTTTCCTGATAGTGCTGGTGATAGAACCCAGGGCCTGGCCCATGCTAGGCAAGTTCTCTAGCATTGAACCACACCCCAGCTCTTATGTCAGTCTTTGGCTGTAGATACAGTTGCTCTCTGGAAACAACTTTGGAAACCAGGCAAGCTGCTATATGCATTTGAGTCATAAGAAAAGGAAAGGCTTAGGAGAGGTGCTGGAGGGGAACATGGCCAAGAGAGCTGCTGAGATAGGCTGGGGCTAGTGTGTGAAGAACTCTTCAAAGGAAAGACAAGAAGAGGCCAGTTAAGGCAGAATTGGGGTGATAAGCCTCACTGATGTGGGCCCAAGGCCTGGGGACTGTCCAAGTCACTGTGGAGCAGATCCTTGGCGGGAATCTTGGAGACTTAGCACAGGTAGGCCTCAGTACTTCTAAGCTCTCTTCCTACCCCTAAGATACTTTATTCTCTTCCGGGTCCTCTGAAGAGCTCTTGTATTCCTACTCAGGAACTTCTTATTTGAAGTTTAGGGATGTAGAAAGGTGTTAACCCATACTTATCACTATATTTGAGATTTAGAAGTTGATTCATGCCCTAATATGCAGGGCATTGTGTTAAGTGCTTGGCAGAAATCTTACAGTAGCTCTGTGTTCACAGTTGCATGGATGAGGGAACTGAAACAGATTTAACAAGACTTTCCCATCAGTTAAGGGGCACTAGGAGTGAAGGGGCAACCCTGACTTTGGCACCAAGCCCGTGTTTATAACTTCAGGTGCGTTACCTTTGATCCCACAGCCTCTCCTGGACCTGTCCCTGGTTCCTAAGGTTCCTAAACAGATGGTGAGAGGGAACTAGAGGACATCAAAGCCATTCCAGCCCAGAATGGGGGACTTGTTGGTATTTCATTTCCACCACCCCATTCCCATGACGCTGAGCTTGCTGACACTTTTCTGCAAAGGACAGAATAATATTTTAGGCTCTGTGGCTATACTCAGCATACCATTTTATCAGGCATCAGTTGGTAAGCAAATGAATTGGCTAAGTTTTATGAGAGCAGGCTTTGGAGGAACCTGAGTTGACTGAGTAGTGTTTATAGGCCCCTGCTCCAAAGCCAGTTTCTACAGTGTTACACCAGTGGGCCTCCTGGACTCCTGACTGCCTTTGGTTAGTGGGGTGTATAGACACTTGTGTCTGTGATTCATAAGCTTAAGGGAAATTTCCCATAACCAGCCATTCCTTTTTCTGTGTTGGAATCCTGGGCTTATCCCATTTGGAATGTCCCTTAAGAGGTGCTCTGCTTGAAGGTGCTCTGACCTGCTGGTGGGACTGCACTGAACGACCTGCGTCCAGGTGATCCCATTGCATGTGTCCTGGCCTGTCGACCTGCTCACAACCACATGGACACACCAAGGAAGACTAGGCAGCAGTTAGGAAGAACAGAATAGATTGCCTTGTAAACCAGGTTGTTTAGTAGAAAAGCAAATTACAGTGCAATGATACTCTGTTGAGCTAAAAACATTTCATGTATTCATCCATATTTTTTTTTCAAATTTTTATTTATTATTTTATGTGTATGTGTGTATTGCCTACATGTAAGTAAGTGCACCCATGTTGTGCAATGCCTGCGGAAGACAGAAGAGGCCGTCAGATCTGGAACTGGAGTTACGAATAGTTGTTAGCTGACATGTGGGTGCTGGGATTCAAACCCGGGTCTTCTGCAAGAACAACTAGTGTTCTTAACTGCTGAGCCATCTCTTCAGCCCCTTCTTCTATATTTTTAATAGAAGTGGCATGCGTATGAAGATAATAAAGGACTGAGACTGTGTATATCAAGCTGAAAGAACTGTCACTTCAGGAGGAGGGCTGGGCTAGTGACCTTCACCCAAATCCCCACTAACCCTAGGAAGATATTTGTAGTTCTTTGCATATAGCAATGTAAGGAAAATAATCCGCTTCAGTCCCACCGCTCTCCCCAGGCTATCCTGAGTGAACACAAGGGGAAGACAGAAAAAGGACAGGTCGCCTCTTCCTCCTAGTCCAGCACTCTTACTGAGGGAGAAGGACTCTGCCTAGGAAGGATGGTGACTTCTAGACCAGGTCTTGAAAGGTTGTCTAATCAGCCTTGTCCCAGTGGAGGGGAAGGAGCAAGACTCTGGGTTCCAGACATGACCAGGGCTATGGGATAGAACGGGTATCAAAGGAGGGTCTTGTTAGGTTTTTTTCTTTACTTAAGGATCAGCCAGTCCATGTCCTTGCTAATGGCTCTGCCATTTTTCTGTGTTAATCCAGGAGGAGTTTTGTTGTCAGAGAGTAACAGGAGGTTGTCCATAATTGACTTTAAGCAGCAAACACTAAAACACTGAGCTCTGCAGCTCCACCTTTCTTGTAAGTTTAATCATTTATTCCCAGTGGGTATGAAAAGTTTGAAGTCATGATGCCATGTTTCTATGCTTTTGGAATCTTAAAATCCAAAGGAACTTTCTGTTTCCCTATGTTCTATCTCCTGTAATGTAAAAGACACCATTACGATGGAAATGATTTTCCTTCAGCTGAACTCATGCTCTATTAAAAAAGAAATGCACAGGTGTATTTCATATGTGGTGGGTCTTTATATCTGTTGTATATATATTGTATCCTTCTAGGCTCTGAGATTGGAAAACCAAGAAGGTTTTGATGTTTTGTGTGGCGCCACCTGAATTAGAAACCAAGATGAATATAACCAAAGGAGGTCTGGTATTGTTTTCAGCAAATTCCAATTCATCGTGTATGGAGCTTTCAAAGAAAATTGCTGAGTGAGTTGCATTTTTACTGTTCAATTCCATATACATTCTGTGATGTTTTAAATTTGATAATCAGATTAACGGTGATTGTCAAGCTTGAAAACAGCTATCTTATGGTTAGTCTGTGTGTCATTTGAACATACTGAGGGCTTCCCCAAGTATTGACTCCGTGAATAGTGAGTTCTCCAAGAGCCAGGGAGTATGGTAGGTGGCACTGTGTGTAGATGATTGTGAGTGTAGCAAACTAGGAAGTGTGTAGTACATGAAAGTAGTTGATAGTCTATAGTTCAGTGTAATTGTAGATACTGATTAAACAGATGCCTGCTGTGCCAAAACCTCAATCTAGATGTTGGGGTTTAACAGTGAGCACGCCTTCTTCTCAACATTTTAGTATGGGAGCCAGACAAGAGGCAAGCCAACACAACCAACAGATAATTTCAGGTGGTAGCAAATGCCAGGATAAGGCAGTGGGTACCTAGGATGGAGCAGAGTGCTCTACCTTAGCTTAGGTTCTCAGGTGTCCTTTAAACTGAGGGTGGTCTATGTATTGAGAGACTCAAATGAACCATCAAATGAAGGTTAGGGCAGAGCCCTCTGTGAAGAGGGAGGTTGCAAGGCCCTGTGGCATTCAGGAGGAGGTGTTGGTGCCCAGGGGGAAGGGGCAGGGACTAGAAGGAAGATGGTCCAGGAAGCAGACAGATCCAGACTGCATAGATCTTGGGTGGTTGTGTAGCAGAGTTCAGGAGTAGTCAGTGAACTTACAGGTTTAATATTGACTTTAAATTTCATAAGAATAACTGCTTTACTTTTACCAACTTAATGAGTCATCTTTAATAGTAAAGTTGTTGGGTCTATTCCGTTGCCTTCTCAGCTTTTCCCCTTTTTCTTCTCTAGGCGTCTGGGGGTGGAGATGGGCAAAGTGCAGGTTTACCAGGAACCTAACAGAGGTGAGCGTTCTTGGACATATGTGTTGTGGCTCTTGTGGATTGTGCTGTCATGGCTCAGGCCTTCATCCTGCACTGTTGAGATGATTAATTTCAGTCATATGGTCAGTTCTGTTAGCAGGAAGTCAGGCAGGTAAGGTGGAAGGGTGTAGTTTTTAGGGCCTACTAATGTCAGCTAGATAATAGTCCTGGTGCAAGTCACATGTAGGGACTTGCATGCTGGTTCTTATGTCTCATTCAGTAAATTCTGCATAAACAGGTGAATGAGCTGGTTAGCTGGAAATATTAGCTTAAATGTTGGTTGAATTTTAGTTTGTGTATGCATGTGCATATACATATACACACATGCTTATATGTGCTGCATTACTGAAGCCAGGGCCTCCAGCCTCAGCTGGTTATTCTTTATTTCCTCCTAAGGCCATGGGTCATGACTTGAAACCTTGTTAGGCTGTATGTTTAAGAAATGTGTTAATCTTTGGAATTTCTATAGAATGATGGGCATTATTAGTGAAATGATTATAGCAGGAGTGATGGGCAGCTTTCATGGGCATGAGAATCTTACGCTTAATCCTTGGCCAGGATTCAAGGGATAATCTCTTGGCACATAGTAGGTTCTCAGTAAACACTTACCGCCTCTCTGCTTCCACTGCTGGGTTTTGTCCAGTACTGCCTCCTCCTTTCTCTCCTTGAGGTCCCTTAGATGGCATACACAGGGCAAAGCATGATTGAACTCTGGGGAGATTGCCCTTCGGGATACTGGATTAAAGAGAGCTGTGGAAGGCCTGGGCTGGGACTCAGAGCCAGCTCGTTTACTCTCCAGGCTTAGGAATGATGTGGAAAATCTTGGTTTACTGTAGAGAAACTAACATTTCTGGATTCTTTACTGTCTCTAGATACTGAAAAACTGGGTCAGGGATGATGTCAGATAAAATGACCAAGAAGTAGCAGCACCAGGATTCGAATCCAGATCTCTTGACTCTAAAGCTTATTTTGTAGCCTCATACCAATTCTTTTGTAAGCATGCACTCTATTTTTCCTAAGTGTTTCACTGTTTCTGAGACAAGACCTCACTGTGTAACCCAGGCTGGCCTCGAACTTAAGATTCCCTTGCTTTAGCCTCCTGAGTGCTGGGATTACAGGTGAACACCACCATGCCCAGTTCTTTTTTTTTTTTTTTTTTCCCTCTCCCTGTTGAGATGGAGTGCAGGGCTGTGAGCAAAAGCTCTATCACTAAGCTACACCCTCAGCTTTCCACCATTCCCCCTGCCCAGGAGCTGAGGACCAAACCCAGGACCTTGCGCTAGGCAAGCGCTCTACCACTTAGCTAAATCTTCAACCCCTTCTCCACCATTTTTAACGAGACTTTTCAAATGTGAGAAAGTTGAAATACCCATGTGTGTGTTGAGCACTTAGGTTCAACATTTTGCCGCCTGAACATGTCTGTGTGGGTCCATTTGAAAGTAAGTTACAGGCATCAGGACATTTAATCCCTATGTACTTGGCACATCTCCTAAGTGTAGTAAGTACTTGTACAGAAGTAGAATACCTTTGTCACGCTTCAGGAAATTCTTTATTGTGTTGAAATCATTTACATTTTTCAGTTGTCATAAAAGGCCCTTTATGGCTGGTTTTTTTTTTGGGGGGGGGGTCTTTTTGAGACAAGGTCTCCCTGTAACCCCAGCTGTTCTGGAACTCACTATGTAGACCAGGCTGGCCTTGAACTCAGAGATCGACCTGCCTCTGCCTCCTGAGTGCTGGGATTAAAGGTGTGCGCCACCACACCCCGCATGTCTGTTTGGTTTTTTTAAATTACTTTTTATTAGTTTTTAAACTCAAACTAGGATTCTTTGAGTTATCTGGTTTTTTGTTTATTTTAATTTTTGGTTTGTTTGCTGTTTTGAGTCAGGGTCTTGCTCTGTATCCCAGGCTAGCCTCCACCTCTTTCATCCTCCTGCCACAGCCTCCTGGGTGTTGGGATACAGATGAGCACCACCATAGCAGGAAGTGATGTCATTGCTCTTTTACTCAAGCCATACCTTACCCTGCCTCTCTTTCCTCCGATGTTGACATTGCAGACCTACTCTTTTAGTGTCCTATTCTGGATTTGTCCTTGTGGCTGATCACAGATGTTTGAGAGCAGGGATATTCTATCTTGATTCTCTTTTATCCCACAACACACGACATTATGCCTTAGTTCTCAGTAATGCTGGTCAGATGACTGAGCAGGTCATTTTGTAGCAAAGACTATACTGAGCAAGGCCCAGCACTCCCTGCTTGATGTAAGCAGGGAGAAGCCTAGATTTGATTCAAGTCAGAGAGGTTATTCCCATTTATGGCAATCATATAACTAAACCTGGTTACAAAGTGAGATCATGATGATATGCTTAATATCTGTTGCAGCATCTAAAGTCTAGTGAGTTCTGTTAAGTTTTATAATAGTTCCAGTTTCAGTATTTTATAAGGTTGGAGACTGATGCAGACTTTGTGTGTGTTTTTAAAAATTTGAACTATATACCTTCCCTCCCCTTTTTCCCTTTTTGCCAGAAACAAGAGTTCAGATTCAAGAGTCTGTGAGGGGAAAAGATGTGTTTATCATCCAAACCATCTCAAAGTAAGTAGCTCTCAGCATGGATGCTGCCTCCAGCTACCCTCATGAATGTGTGTTCACATGGGAGGGATTAAAATGGGTTTAGGATTGGTGTATTTTTGCTAGTTTTTCTGACATAACTGCTGACTTTTGTCCTTCCCTCCTTTTTTGTTATGTTCCCAGGCTGGCCCCAGACTCCTGGCCTCAAGTGATGTTTCTGCCTCAGCCTTCTGATACATAGGGCACTGTGTCTGCCCTTCCTCCTTCCCTCATTCCCTTCCTTCTCTCCCTCCCTCCCTCCTTCCTTTCTTCTCCCTCCCTCCGTCCCCTGAAGCTCCAGCTGTCCTGAAACTCACTATGTAGACCAGGCTGGCCTCAGTCTCACAGAAATCCATCTCCCTCTGCCTCCCAAATGCTGGGATTAAAGGCATGAGCCACCACAGCAGGGTCTCCTGTATCCCTGGCTGGCCTCAAATTTGCTGTGCAGCTAAGAATGACCTTGAACTTCTGATCTTCCTGTCAGCACTGAGACTACAGGCATCTGTTACTGTGCTTGTAGATGGTGCTAGGGATTGAGTGTAAGGCTTTGTGTATGCTAGGTTAACATGCACTTTACCAGTTGGGTTACATCATCCCCACCCCTCTTTTCTGTGGGTTTTTTTTTTTTTTTTTCGGTCTTTTTGAGACAGGGTCTTACTGTAGCCCCAGCTGACCTGGAACTTGCTATGTAGACCAGGCTGGCCTCGAACTCACATACATCTGCCTGCCTCTGCCTCCCAAGTGCTGGGATTAAAGGCTTGCGCCACAACACCCAGCTGTGTTTTTAATTAAAATATTTTAAATTTTTTAATTAAAATATTTTTAAATTTTTTGGGCCAGCCTAGATAACCGCTCACAGGCATGTCTAGAGGCTTGTATCTAGGTAGTTCTAGACCTGTCAAGTTGACAATATCAACCATCACACTGAGAAGCTCTCTACCTCCGAGCTGTATCCCAGCTGAGGACCAGAGTTTCATAAAATCTGAGGGAACTTTTTCTGTTCTTCCCTTCAAGGATAGAATACCAGATCATAGTGACCTATTCCTGTAGTCCCAGCCCTTGGGAGGTAGAAGAAGTGGAGGCAGGAGGATGAGGTGTTCAAGGCCTGGCATAGCTACATAGCAAGTTAGTCCAGCCTTGACCTCAAGAAAGCCTGTCTCAAAGGGGAGGAGGGCACATTGCTACGTGTGATTCTTAAAGGGTTTTTTTAATGTGTATGGGTAATTTATTTTTTTGTTGCATAAATTAGCTGTGAGGGTGGAAGTCTGAACTGAAGGGATGTATGTCCCTGACTGGTGTGACATTTGATGTGTGTGCTCTGGAACAGAGGTGGCAGATGGGAGAGCTGCCCTGGACGAAGTGGCACAGTGAGGCTGTCTGCACCACTTGCAGCCACACTGCACTCTGGAAGAGAGGGCAGCCAGGGTCTGCTTTCCTGTGCCCCGTCTCCAGGTGCCAGTGTGTCTAGTGCTCTCCTCAAGACAGTTGGTTTTTCTTTCTTTTAATGACCTGGTTGGAATTTACTTCTGGGCTTCCCATCTCAACAGTAGGTCTGTGTTTGCAGGTGCAGTGGTCATGCTGCTCTGGACAGCTTCAGTGGTCAGGGTGATGACAGCTGGTACTTGGGCTAACAGAGGCACCGGGTGCCCTCTTCCATCCTGCCCTGCCCCCTCCCAAACAAACCGCACCACTCTAGCATAGGAACACCTTGAGTCAAAGACATTAGAGAATCGGTAGGTGTGGGAGCCTTCTCTGAGCTCTCCTTGTCTGCCTACAAGTAGGATCTAGGTGTCTTACATCTGGCTGGAGTCTGGGTGTTTTCAGAGGTTGACATCTGTTCCTGAGACCTGAAGAACAAGCTCACCAGGTGCAGAGCAGTTCTCTGGGCCTGTCTGCCTTTCCAAAGTCAATTTACCTGCCTTTTTCCTCCTTCTTACCCTCCTAAGATGGTCTATAAGCACCGCATTTTAACTTTTTGAGCCATATTTTCTGTGAGCTACTTTTGCAAGAACTATAGGCTCAGAAGAGTTTTTCATGTGTACAAGTTAGTTTAGCTGGTGTATCATTTTTAGCCTAGAGTCTGAAAAGTGCTGTGTGTGTGTGTGTGTGTGTGTGTCGTGATCTTCATGATCTTTCTAGTTGTTGTTGTTTGACCCTGCTCACCTTTCTTTTTGTGACTAGACTCCAGAGTTTGCTTTACTAAACTTGACATCATACATCTCTAATGCAAAGATAGTCTTTTTTTTTTTCCTGAAATCTAAGGCATGAATCATGCTACTTCCACCGAAGTTGTGCCCGTCTCTTCTTGATCTTCCCCTCAGCTATTCCAGGAAGAGGAGTCGTAGGAACCTTTGTGTCCTGTCCCTGGACAGTTTATGTGCTCTGAGCGAGGGCAGGGGGTACAGAGGGCACGACTGCCTCATACCTTCTTCTGAGACATTTGGGATCTTCAGCAGAACTGGGCATGGGGACACCATGTGCCTGTTGCCCTGCCCCCATTCTCCTCCTCTTCCCTGGCCCAGGCTTCCCCTGTGCTGGTCTCCCTCTCCCCTTCTGGCACTAGGGGAGGAAGCACAGGACTGCGTAGGCTGCCTTTGGCCAGCAGTAGAGCTCTTTCAGACAGGTGCACTCCATTGGACATGTGCGGAGTTGTGTGGGATTGCCAGAAGTTGGCACTGGGGGCCCAGGTGAATGAGAAGGCAGAACTCAGGAAAGTAACTCGCTAACGCTTCCCGTGGTTTTTGTTTCTTGCTGGTTCGCCACTGTTTTCCACTGTGCCTGCCTTTTGTCAGTTTCTTCTAGTCAGAACTGCTCAGTGCCCCCTTCCTTGTCTCTCCATGTGGTATGTCACCTTCTACGTCTTATCTAGGTTGCAGGATCTTCTTTCTGAAATGTTGTGAAATAGCCTGAGGATGTAGTGGTATCTGATCCAGCTGCTCTTTTGTTGTATTGATGGATTGAAGCTCTAGGGATCAGATTCCTGGCTCCTTTCTTCATTTTAGAAGAGACTAATTTAAAAAAGAAAAGAAAAGAAAAGAAAAGAAGAAAGAAGGAAGGAAGGAAGGAAGGAAGGAAGGAAGGAAGGAAGGAAGGAAGGAAGGAAGGAAGGAAAGAAAGAAAGACATTTAGTGCAGCTACTAAAAGTATGAGATTTTGAATAAAGAAAATCCTGTTAGTTGACTGACCTTAAGCAGATGCCTGCTTCCAGCCAACTTCCACTTTAAAGGCAAGTTGCTATGTATGGACTGTAAACTGAGGGGCTCCAGGAGAGAGGCCCATGCAGCCTTAGAGACTCCAGAGGGACTAAGACAGAGAAAAATTTATGATTGACTAGTGAGTCTAGACACATGATAAGAGGCGCTTGGGGGCTGTTTTAGAGACTGGAGTTTTGGAGTGTGGTTAGGAGAGATTGAGGGTGGAGAGAGGGGAGAGGAACTGTAGACAGTTCGTGAGATGCTCCAGAAAGAGGAGCAAAGACCTGGGACTGTGAGGAAGTGCCAGGATGTTCACAGGCTAGTGAAGATGAGAGACAGTGGAGGGATGACAAAGGACATGGCACCCAGAGAAGGAGCATTGCTAGGGCATGAGAGAAAGGGGATGGGGATTAAGGCATAGCTGTAGAGTAATGTGTGCAGAATTCTCTGAGGCAGGCTGGCTTGCAGTAACTGGCGTATGTGGTATGGAAAGCTGTCTTATGATGGTCTTTTTCTTAGTGAGAATCAGTTGTGTGCTCTAGTTTGGAGAGTTGATGGAGACCTGGGAAGAGAGGGATTTACTGCTGTCTTTTCTCTGTCTGGTGTCTTAAATTTCAGTCATGAATCACACACTGTTGACCCCTTCCTTATTGGAGTCAGTTCTGTTAGGATTATTTTAGTGCTGGGGATTAAACCATAGGGCCTCAAGCTCACTGAACGGTGGTTCTTCCCCAGCTCAAGCTAATTACTAAGTGTCTCCTACTGTTGATTGGTTCCAGGGATGTGAACACCACCATCATGGAGCTCCTGATCATGGTGTATGCATGTAAGACCTCATGTGCCAAGAGCATCATTGGTGTGATCCCTTACTTTCCTTACAGCAAGCAGTGCAAAATGAGGAAGAGGGGCTCCATCGTCTCCAAATTGCTGGCTTCTATGATGTGCAAAGCTGGTAAGAATGGCAGATGTATTTTTGACCTTAGAAATTTCATAGTATTGCTTTTTTTTTTTTTTAATTTTGTATTGAATTTTTGTGTATTTTATATAGAAAATCATCTTTATACCCCCTTCTCCTTTGGCACCCATAGTCCCCCCTGGAGTTCATACGTTCTGTCATTTGTGTTAAGGCCCATCATGCAAAATTAGTGTCCCCAGATGTCCCTTGGTTTATCCACTGGGGTTTAGTCAGCTATCTAGGGTCCCTCAGTTAAGAAGATCAGCCCTTCCTTGCAGTAATAATCAGCTTCCTTCCAGCAGTTATCAGCTGCCAATAATTCTTTGACTAAGATTGGACCTGCTATTTATTTCCACAGTTCTTTGCTGGGTTTTTGTCTGCTTACATTTGCATGGGCCTTGTGCATGCTGACACCATTGCTGTGTGTTTGTATGAGAAGGGTCCCTGGCGCCTATAGAACTATTTCCATATGGCCATGTACCTCCTCCCTGCCTCTTATAATTTTCCCACCCCCTTTTTCGAAATGGTCCCTCAGCCCCTGAGTGGGTAGATTTTAACATAGGAGACCTGTCCAAGGACCCACATGCCACAGACTCTTTTTCTCTGAATTTTGGCCTTTTATGAGCTTTTGCATTCCTGGCCCTCTTGCATGAGAGAGCTTCATTGATGAGCGTTGAAAAATGCATTAGTGTTCTCTTCATCCGTTGTTCTATGTTCCATGAGCCTTAGGTGTAGAGGCTGCATCCTAGATGTGCCACTTAAACTTGGGCAATTCGCAGACAGTCTGTGACCAGTTGTGGAACTCTGTAATTATCTGTCTCTTGAAAAAGAAGCTTCTTTGATGACAGAGTATTGTCTTAACTAAATTAGAATTCTGAACAGAGTGAAAAATAGTGACACAGCTTTCGAAGACAGATAATTTATACTGTAGTCCCCCCATTCACAGGAGAGATGTGCCTGTAGCTCCAGTGGTCCCCGAAATCACAGTGTTCCAACCCAACAATACTACCATGATATGTCTCACAGCTCAGATGCTAAGTGACCAGCAGGTGGGTGGCATGTATGGCCCTAGCACTCTGTCCTAGGGGAAGAAAGGGGACCATCACAAGATTTGATCACATAATTTCCAGTGACAATTTAAAACTTACAAATTGTTTTTTCTGGAATTTCTCACAAATATTTTTGGAACGTGGGTAACTGAAATCATGAAAAGCAAAATCAGGCAAACTGGACTTTGCTGTAATGAGAAAACTACAGAGAATTCTGCTTCCAACTCCCTAAGACAGGTAACAGGAGCAACTTGCTTGACTTTGTTCCTAACTTTTAACGTTTGTGTTGACATAGCAGTTTTTAGTCATATTAAAGTAGTTTTGAAAGGGGAAGGGTCATTTTGAACCCTATTGTTAGACTGTAGTACTGGAACCGTTTGCATTTTAGCCTCTTCTGTCTCTAGGAGAGTTGTATTTTGTAAACCACATATATTGTTTTCCTTTAAACATTCTCATGTAACAGCCCAAGGGGTTTTCAGTTTATTTTTATTTTTTATGTATGACTATTTTGCCTGCATGTATGTATGTATGTGTACCCAGGTCATACAATGCCATAGAAGCCAGAAGAGAGCATTGGACCCCCTGGAACTGGAGTTATGGGATGGTTGTTAGCTGCCATATGGGTGCTGGGAGCCAAACCCAGGTCCTCTGCAAGAACATCAAGTGCTCTTAACCACTGAGCCATCTCTCAAGCCCTAGCTCACCCCCAACCCCATCCCTACATACGCACTCACTTCTTTTTGGAGACAGAGCCTCAGTATGTAGCCATGACTGGCCTGGAAAACTCATTATATAGACCAGACTGACCTCAAACTCAACAGAGATCTGCCTACCTCTGCCTCTAGAGTCAGCCTAAGTATTTTAAATATAGTTTATATTTTCAGTTATCATACAGATTATTAGATTATTAGGTTTCATCATTACTTTTTTTTTTTTTTGGTCTTTTTGAAGCAGGGTCTCCCTATAGCCCCATGTCTTGGAACTCACTTTGTAGACCAGGCTGGCCTTGAACTCACGGAGATCTGCCTGCCTCTGCCTCCCAAGTGCTGGGACTACAGGTGTGCGCCACCACACCTGGCCATTACACATTTTTAAAAACATATTTTAGGTCAGGCATGGTGGTGCATGCCTTTAATCCCAGTACTTGGGAGGCAGAGGCAGGCGAATCTCTGTGAGTTCGAGGCCAGCCTGGTCTACATAGTGAGTTCCAGGACAGCTGGGGCTACAGGGAGACCCTGTCTCAAAAAGACCAAAAAAAAAAATTAGCTATTATTTTTAAGCGTATGAGTGTATTGCCTGCATGTAGGTAAGTGTACCCATGTTGTGCAATGCCTGCAGAGGACGGAAGAGGCCTTTGGATCCCCTGGAACTGGAGTTACGGACAGTTGTTAGCTGCCATGTCGTTCTGGGATTCGAACCCGGGTCTTCTGCAAGAACAACCTGTGCTCTTAACTGCTGAGTCATCTCTCCAGCCCCATTATACATATTTTAAAACATGTCCCTGTGTTTCTGTGTGTAGAGCTGTAGACCAGAGGTCAACCTTAGACATTGTTCCTCGAGTGACGTCCACCTTGAATTCCATTGTGTATATATATACCACAATTTCATTATCCATTCATCAGCTGATGGACATCTAGGCTGACTCTATTCCCCTGCTATTATGAATAGAACAGCAGTGAACATGGATATGCATGTCTCTGTAGTAGAATGTAGAATCCGTCCTTTGTGTATCTGCCTGGGAGTAGTATTGCTGACTTGTATGATAGTTCTGTTTTTACTTTTTTGAAGAACCTCCTCACTGATTCCATAGTGACTACACCAGTTTGTATTCCCACTAGCAGTGGGTAAGGGTTTCTCTTTCCCTACATCTTCACCAGCATTTGTTATTTTCTGGGTGATAGCCATTCTGACTGGGGCAAGGTGGAATCTCAAGGTAGTTTTAATTTACATTTCTCTGATGGCTAAGAATGTTGAATGCTTTGAAAAATATTTACCAGTCATTGTGCATCTTCTTTGGAGAACTGTCTCTTTAGTTCATTGGCTCACTTGTCAGTTTGGGGTTTTTTGTTTAAATGTTGTGGTTATATTCTAGGTTCCCCCTCTCTCCTCATCTGAAGTATAGCTGGCAAAGATTTTTTCCATTCTGTAGGTTGTTCATTCTAAACCTAAGTATTGTACACCTGTTTGTAATACTCTTCCTAGTTGCCATTGTGTGTGTCCCATTTCTGTCTATACTTGTTCATGTGTGTCTGTGGTTACAAATGGTATAGATCACAGAGCTTTGTGCAGATGAAGTGAAAACTTCTCGAAATCCCTGCTTCTTAGAGATACTTATTGTAGAATACATTTTTCAGTGTAGCATTATAAAGAAGAAAAAACAAAACACTTTAAAAAACATAAACTCTAACAACCTCAGCCAAATGCAGCCTGTATTAGTCACATATCACTGCTGTGACAAAATACCTGACAAAAGCAACCTAAGGGAAAGATAGTTTATTATGATTCAGAGTTTGAGGTACTGTCTATCATAGCAGGGAAGTTGTAAAGGCCCCAGGAGCTCAAAGCAAGTATTCATACTGCTTTTGCAGTCAGATAGAGAAGATCCATGAATGCTGGTCTCAGCTGACTTTCTCCTTTTTATACATTCCCAGACACCAGCCCAGGGAATAGTGTGTCCATATTTAGGGTGGGTCTTCCTACATCAACTTAGGATAGTTCCTTAGAGGCTAACCTAAGCTAGATGATCCCTCACATGCTTGTCTCTTTGGTGATTCTAAATCATGTCAAGTTGACAATGTTATCCATCATACCCCTTGAAACTAGCTATTGGTAAGGGGAGTCTTCCTCAGCCTATTACTGAGTCTTCTGGAAGATTCTTCTTTCTCTTCCAGACTTGCTCATGGTTGGATCCCTCTCCCTACATTCATGCTCGCTTGCTCCTTGGGGCAAGTACTGCTTCTTACAGTACTTACATGTTCCCACATGTTTTTCTGGTAGTCATTTTGATTGTCTTAAGGACACAGTGAGGACAAAGGTTCCGATTTTCTCACTCCACTGTGCAGTGGGTCATAGTATGTTCAGAGCAGCCTTTGCTGTCCCTATTTAAGACTCCAGAAGATCCAGTTTCTCTAACAGGTTTTAGAGACATTTCTGTGTTATAGTCATCTCTGCTATTTCTGTACTCTGTAAAGATTTGTTTTTATTTATGTGTATATGTGTGAGAGGCCAGAAAAAGGCTTGGCCTTGGAGCTGGAGTTATAAGAGGTTGTAAGCCTCATGACCTGGGTGCTAGAAATTGAACTGGGATCTCTGTGAGAGCATCAAGCACTTTTAATGGACTGTAAGCCATTCCTTCAGTCTGCTGCTTGTATACTTGAGATTGAAGTGAAAAACATGCATCTCGTGGTACTAAACAGTGAAGGCACCAAGTATTGATAGCAGGACAGTGTGCTTTCATAATGGTGTCAAATGCAGTGTCTCCCGGTGTACAGCATGTTTCCAGCAGTGCTGATGATGTGCTGCACTTGCTTTGTATTTGAAGGTCTGACTCATCTCATCACTATGGATTTACACCAGAAGGAAATCCAGGGCTTCTTCAATATTCCCGTGGATAACTTAAGGGCATCTCCCTTCCTGTTACAGTACATTCAAGAAGAGGTAAGCTGGTCTAACTTTTTATCTTAATATATTTTCTGGGATGGTATAGTTCTGGGGTTTGGGTTTTTTTTTTTTTTTTCAGCTCTCTCTAAAGGACCAAAACTTAATGCATTCTGCCTAAGGAACTAGTACACTTCATAAGTGCAAGTCTGTATTTTAAGTTCCATTATCTGTAATTTCTTTCTTTTCTCGGCTCTTAAAATTGTTTTTCCGTTTGGACTTCAAGGAACTAGAATTGGACTATTCATTGATCATAGCATATAACTCACTTTCAGCATTGTTCCATGCATGTCCTGGCCTTACAGAGTACATCCATTCCTCCATCTGACTTCTGTCCATGTGTCTCTGGTCACCAGCACCCATGATCCTATCACTTAGCAAGACGACAGTAATGATCATAATAGCTTGTACCTGCTTCTGTGACTCTTCTGGCCCTGATCCTCACCTCCTGCCACCTGCTTCCTTGACCCAGAACTACTGTCTTGAAACTTGTGGTGTGTTTTGTTTTTGTGTGTGTGGTACTGCAGTGGAACCCAGGGCTTCACTGTACTAGGCAGGCCTCTACTGCTGTGCTACACCCTGACCCCTAAGTTTTTTGAGGTTTTGTTTTGTTTTGTTTTGAGACAGGGTCTCCCTGTAGCCCCACCTGGCCAGGAACTCTATGTAGATGAGGCTGGCCTTTAACTCACAGCATCTGCCAGCCTCTGCCTCCCAAGTGCTGGGATTAAAGGCCTGTGCCACCAGGCTCAGCCTTATTTCTATTTTTAGAAGTTAAAAATTTAGGGATTGCCGGGCATGGTGGCGCACGCCTTTAATCACAGCACTTGGGAGGCAGAAGCAGGCAGATCTCTGAGTTCAAGGCCAGCCTGATCTACATAGTGAGGCAGAGGCAGGCGGATCGTTGTGAGTTCGGGTCAGCTGGGACTACAGGGAGACCCTATCTCAAAAAAGACACACACACAAAATTTAGGGGTCAGCCGGGTGTAGTGGCACATGCCTTTAATCACAGCACTTGGGAGGCAGAAACAGGCAGATGTCTCTGAGTTCAAGTCCAGCCTGATCTACATAGTGAATTCCAAGCCAGCTGGGGCTATAGGGAGACCCTGCCTTAAAAAAGTCAGCTGTGAGATCATTATGTGGTGGCCTCTGGGGTCTAATGAGAACTCACTCCTGTCTCATATCCTCCTGGGTCAGAGAACAGAGATTTACCTCTCCCCTTCCACTCCTTGCCCCGCCTCCTTGTCCCGTCCCCCCCACCACCACCACCATGTGTTGGATGGATGGATGGAGGCCAGAGATCAACCTCGGGCTCTATTCCTCAGGACAACTGTTAACTTTTTTTGAGAGAGGGTCTCTCATTGGGACCTGGGGCTCACCAACTAGGTGAGGATGACTGGCCAGTGAGCCCCCGGGATCCTCCTGTCCTGCCTCCCCAGCACTGAGATTGCAAGCATGTGTCTCTATGCTTAGCCCTTGATGCGAGTTCTTAAGATCGAACTCGGGTCCTTGTGCTTGTACAACAAGCACTTTACCAATGGAACTATCTCCCTAGCCCTCTTTGGTTTTTTTCTTTTAATAATTTGGTTAGCGACAGAAAACTGGGTTTCACTGACATTTTCATATATATATGTTGTATTTTGGGTTTTTGGTTTTTTTTTTTGGTTTTTGAGACGGGGATTAAAGGCGTGTGCCACCACACCTGGCTATATTTTGTTTTTAATCCATGCTCTACACTGCCTTCCATGGTGCCCTACCCATTTTTCCCCTTCCCAAGTTCTGCCTCTACCTGACCCTCTCTTGTTCCCCCACCCCTCCCTTTAGACCTCTTGCTCCCTTCTCATAGCCCCCTCCTACTTCCTACATACATGTATACATCCACAGAAATTTAAATCTAGAGTCTGCATATAAGAAACAAACATAAATTGCCTTTGTGTTGCCCATTTACTTTTGGAAACTAGTGAATGTGGTGTCAAAAAAGGCATAAATTAATGCTTTGCAGGCTTTTCCTGCCCTTAAATTTTATATCTTAGGGTAGGACCTGCATAAGGAACAGCAGCTGTAAAAAAAAAAAAGAAATAGTGTCTGTTTTCCTTAACCTGACCCTTCCTTACTGACTCACACAGAGGCAGATTGTATTCCATAATCTTACACAGAAATTTCCAAAATTTGTTCATCTTTTTTGGGGGGTGGGGTTGTCTTTTTTTTTTTTTTTTAACCTTTAAAAAAACTGAGAATTTCATACATGCATATAAGATGTTTTGATCAAATCCATGCCCACTCCCTCCCCTACAAACACCTCCCATATCTACCCATCACTTTTTTCTGACAACTTCATGTCTTCTCCCTCCCTCCCGGGGCTTTTTGCTACTCTAATATTCCTCCCACTGAAGAGGTAACCCTAAAATCTTTTAGAGATTAAATAAGAACTCCCAAATACTTTTGCCATTTTTGGCCTTTGGAACAGAGTTTGTTGCTACAAGGCCTAAGGACATTTTGACTTTTAGCCAAGAAACTGGCTACTTGTCTTTGGGGTCTTATTACTCTGCCTAGCCAATTCCTACCTCCTGTTATTATCACACCATCCCCTGAAGAGGTTACCCAAATTGCCGATAGGAAATTGGGACACAGACCGCTCTGGCTTCTTCCATGCTGAACAGGGATGCAGGGTGAGGCATTTGGGATACCTCTTCAGTGGGTTTATCTTAAAAGACTCCCAAATTGTATAACTCTTATCTGTAGGGAGAAAGTCCTTGACTGGTGAATAGGAGTTGTGAAGAAGTAAAGGCAAGGGTAGTTCATTACAAGTTCTAGACAGGGAACCAGAGAAAAGTCAGAACAGGGAAAATTTCAAATGTTCATATGAGTCCATTGGGATTTCTTGATGAGAACTTCCAAAAGCATCCCTCTATTGGGTTCCTCTTCATTTTTCTTTTGTCTGTCAAGGTTGGACTCGAGAGTGATGGACTCGGGATTTGTTTGTAGGCACTTTGATAGCTGTTGGAGTGGCTAGAAACAGTGTCAGTTCCCTCTCAAAGACTTCTAGATAGGGGGAGACAACAAGTTTAGCCATCATTTTAGAACAATAGTGGGTTATCTCTCCTTAGCTACAGGTGGGCACTACAGTATTACAGACCAAGATTTGAAGTCTTACATCTGAGCAGCACTTTCTGATTAGAAACAAAATCATCAGTGAGAATAATTGTCTAAATAACATTTTATATGGACTTAAGCCTAATGTCTGGGAAGTATAATCCCTTGAACTCTTAAAGAAATATACCGATCACTTTAATCTTTGGTTATTCTTTCCTTTTGGGTGTTTAAGACCATACAGTTGGCCCAAATAAACAATTTATTTTTACTCTTCAGGTTATTGGAGGATCTGTTCCTTAGGGGTCATATGGGCTTGGGAGGAGCCCCTGGCTCCTTTTACCAGTTCCGTCTATGTGAAGATAAGTCAAAGGTCCTGCTCGACTGTGGCTGGCTTCACTTGGAAGCATGGAAGAAATGCTCCTCTGAGTTGACCCTCCTCTTTGTAGGCTGGACACTAGTTCAGGTCCATCTGGGGGTGTCTCCATGGCTTCCCTGAACAAAAGGACAGGTGACTCACTACAGCTACAGGACATTTTGAGAGATGCTCCGTAGTCCCCTGGAACTTAGTCAACCTTGGAGGGCAAGGAACAAAAAACATCCTTTAAGTCCCTCTGACCAGATTAGTATAGGCCTCAAAGTATGGCTGTTAAACATCCAATAAGGTTAGTTCTACCAAGTCTGGTACTTTTAATTACCATATGCTATGTAGATAAAGCTTGGGAAAAAAACCAAATGTTGTCAGATAAACCTTGACTAGACATATATTTTGTTCCTTAAACTAGTTGACTAAACTATTGCCGATGCCAGCCAGCCAAGATGGACAGTACCTGAAAGGGGGAGTGAGGATTGAAAGAAAGAATAAGAGACAGAGAAAAGATGCTTGGGAGGACCATCAGTAGAGACTGCAGCCCCGGTTTATTTTAGCTCCTCCTTTTTATACAGAAGAACATCAGAGACAGCCACAGTTTGCTTAGCTCAATTAGCTTCAACAGCTGTTTTTCCCACCTGTATCTGAGGGTCAAGGAGCGGTCAAATACTTGTGAACTCCACCATATAAACACATGCCTACTGACTCAGCAGATTAGGTACTGGTGTGCAAAACACAAACTCTAAAAAAGCAAGCCTGCCACAGCTCAATGTACATAATGGATTAATAGCTCCCAACATCTCCCCCTTTTTTATTTTTTATAACCCCAGATTATGTTATATCTAGGACAGAAGGACCATGCCTGTCTTAGGTTGTCTTCTGCTAGAGCAAAGCCTTACCCGTCATCAGCACGCAGCTTCCATCAGCTATGCCCTGTCTTAGGTTGACTTTCTCCCAGAAGATCTTACCTGTCTTTGACTACCGGCCTCTGTTAGGGGAGGGAGTGCAATCTCATATCATGCACAGCGGCCTTGTCTTGCCACAGGATTTCATAAATAACTTTACTGCCACCAGATGAAATCAAAGACATAGGAGGAAAAGCATGCTAAGTCCTGCTAAACCACTCACAATGGAAGTGATAGAGGACCACAATTGTAAGGTGGCTTTCAATCTTTTTAGAATATCTACCTCTGCTTACAGGGTGGAAATGCTTGTGGAGAAATTTTTTTCTCTATTATCTCTTGGCAATAACACTTTGACATTGGTACAGTATCCACCTTGTCCCACAAGCACACAGTCATCTACTTGTACACACACAGACTTATTATCATTTTTAACAGAATAGGCAACCCGCTTCCCGATTCCAAATAATAAAAATTCGTCGCCACTTGCATCATCAGGTGTTTCGAAGCAGGCTGAGCAATTAACCGAGAGTCATTCACAGCTACTACTATCTCTTTTTCCTCCCATATCACGGGGTGCAATATTGTGGATCAGGAACATAAGTCCGGTATAACTCAGCCAAGATCACTCACGGGAACATCATCATCAGCCACGTTTGTCGCCTCATCATTCTTTTCCACTTTTTCTTTGGCGCTCATCCGGCGAACCTCACCAGCCTTTCCAGCAGCCACCTGCCTCCATCCACATCCTGCGGAAAAACACAAACATGCCCTCTTCCCCATATCAACAGGGTCGGGGCCATTCCATTGTCCAGTTAAAGGATCCAAAAAACTTGGAGTATTATTAATAATCTTCAGTTTAAAGCATGAGTTGGATGAATAAAAGTTCCTTTGCTCCTCAGGCCTGTAGCATATTCTTTAACATATATACAAAGAACAAGCGACTATTTCCTTGCCCCATCTTCTCCCAAGATAAATACTGCTCCCCAATTGTACTGAGTGCACTCAATTTCTGCAGCGGCATCCTTCACTTTTTCCCCTACTTTTCAGGTCCCTGTTCTCGGTGCCACTTGCCAGTGCCAGCCGGCCAAAATGGACAGTACCTGAAAGGGAGAGTGAGGATTGAAAGAAAGAACAAGAGACAGAGAAAAGATGCTTGGGAGGACCGTCAGTAGAGACTGCAGCCCCGGTTTATTTTAGCTCCTCCTTTTTATACAGAAGAACATCAGAGATAGCCACAGTTTGCTTAGCTCAATTAGCTTCAACAGCTGTTTTTCCCACCTGTATCTGAGGGTCAAGGAACGGTCAAATACTTGTGAATTCCACCATATAAACACATTCCTCCTGACTCGGCAGATTAGGTACTGGTGTGCAAAACACAAACTCTAAGTAAACAAGCAACCCTGCCACAGCTTAATGGATTAATAGCTCCCAACAAACTATGACCATAGAAATTTTAAGATTATGTGTATATTATTTTTGTCGCATCATTTATATATCATAACAAACCTAAACAGACCTTCATCACTTAATTAGGCTTTCTCATTTTTTCTATTTTGGAAAATATCTCCATTCCCATATCCTTTTAACATCTTTTACATTCTCATTTTCTTTTTTAATAATTATGAGACATAATAACTAACAAATTTTCCATCTGTTGTGAGAATTCTTTTCCTGGGTATACTAAGCAATGCTTATACCCTTTTAAGGTTCTAGTGTCAAACCAACGTTTGATTAAAATTTTCCTGGGGAACCAGTGAATTTACTGAGCTTACTTACAGAGATGACTGAGGATTGCTGAGGTGTATGAGTGACCTGGGGGTATGCACACTGGAAAGCCTTTACCTAGCATGGATCAAGCCTTCTCTTCCTAGCCTTCCTCACATTATATAGTCATCCCCAAATCCAGGAGACCATGTGCGATTAGGGCCAAATTACATACAGTTGGTTGGTAAGAGTGGCTGGATACTCCAGTGAGGGTCCACTGATCCTGCTTTCCCCTTCTTTAATGAAGGAGCACAACTGTCAACAAGCCCAGTTGTGACAATGTTTAGCAAGCAGGCATAGGTGATGTTGTGATAGTGGTAGTTAATTCACACAGAAGAGACTGCTGTACAGCATCATCTTATTAAAAGAACATGGAATATAAAAAGATTTGGTGCTAGGATCCACAAATGAAGGAGAACATAAGTCTTTTTTGTTTTTCTGAGTCTGTGTTACTTCACTTAGTATAAGTTTCTAGATCCATCCATTTACCTGCAAACTTCATGATTTCATCTTTCTTTACTGCTGAGTAAAAAACTCCATTGTATAAATGAACGACATTTTCATTATCCACTCATCAGTTGAGGGACACTTAGGTT
>NW_008328331.1:1247989-1253324 GCF_000622305.1 Nannospalax galili
GCCAGTCCAATGAAAGTAATTCCCCAATTGAGGCTCCCTCAACCCAGGTGTGTCAAGTTGACACTAAAGCTATCCAGCACACCACTCCTCAGTTGAGGGGCACTTAGGTTGCTTCCATCTCTTAGCTATTGTGGAAAGAGCAGCAACAAACCTGGTTGTGCAAGTGTCTCTACAATAGGGTGAGTCCTTTGGGTATATGCCAAGGAGTGGTGTAACTGGGTCATATGGTGGGTTCATTTTTAGTGTTTTAAGAGTTCTTCACACTGTTTCCCATAGGGGTTACACGAGTTTGCAATCCCACCAGCAGTGAATGAGTACTCCCCTTTCTCCACATCCTTACCTGCCTGCATTTGGTATCATTTGTTCTCTTGATCCTAGCCAATCTGATTGGGGTAAGGTGAAAAATTAGGATTTTTTCTTGTGTTTCCCTAATTACTAATGGTGTTGAACACTTTTTAAGGTGTTTCTTAGCCATCTTTATTTCTTCCTTTAAGAACTCTGTTTAGATCTTTAGCCCATCTTTTAATAGAGTCATTTGGTTTCTCGATTCTTTGTTTTTTGAGTTCTTTTTTTTTAATTTTTATTTTATGTGTATGAGTGTATTGCCTGCATATAAATGAGTGCACCCATGTTGTGCAATGCCGCGGAGGTCAGAAGAGGGCTTCAGATTACCCTGGAACTGGAGTTAAGGACGGCTTGTAACCGCCATGTGGGTGCTGGGAATCAAACCCGGGTTCTCTGCAAGAGCAGTCAGCTGAGCCATCTCTCCAGCCCCTAGTGTCATTATTTTTTTGAGATAGGCACTTACTGGGTAGGCCAGGCTGGGCTAGAGCTCATGGTCCTCCTGCTTCTGCAGTGTTGCGATTGCTGCACGTGGCTGTTGTTTTGGTTTAATCTTTACATTAAAAAAAATACTTTATTTTTATTTTATGTGTATGAGTGTTTTGCCTGCATGCATATAAGTGCACCTGTGCATGAAATGCCTTCAGAGGCCAGATGAGGTACTGGAACTGAAGTTGTAGATGGCTGTTAATCACCATGTGGGTGCTGGGAACTGAACCCCATCTTCTACAAGAGCAACCAGTGCTTTTAATCACAGAGCCATCTCTCCAGTGCCTAATCTTTGCTTTGGGGGGGGTGTTTTTTGAGACAGGGTCTCCCTGTAGCCCCAGCTGTCCTGGAACTCACTATGTAGACCAGGCTGGCCTTGAACTCACAGAGATCCACCTGCGTGCACCACCACACCCGACGATCTTTGCATTCTTATATACAGCATTGTGGGAGATCTGCTATATCCTCTTGGGTTTGCTTGTTATTTGCATCATATCTACTGTTCAGCCAGCTGGCTACTAAGCTGGTTATTTGGATATAATTGCTTCCTCCTAGATTTCTTCTTAGTTCTTTATCATTAAATTTGTCCTTTATGCATATGATTTCCTGTTTTACCCTCTGAAGAGAAAATGAGCCTGTTTTTATTAGAGTTCTTTCATTTTATTAATGGCCTTGTTGGTTGTTAGATCTTCTCTTGGTGGGTGTGATGGTGTTTGATGAGGAAAGGAAGTGCATGAGACACAGTTCAAAAGACTTCTGGCTGAAGCCAAGTGCCTAAGAGGATGCATTTTGCTGCCTTTTTCCTGGAGAACCCTGGGCGACTTTCCTCTACACACTGTCCGCACAGGTTGGGTGCAGCTGTGCTGCATCATCTTGCCAGTCAGTGTTTTGTTCATTTACTGAGCACCCATTGTCTAGGATTTCTGACCTGCTGGGCACTGCACAGGTGCTGGATGCTATAGCTACCTGTGTTAAGGCTCACCATGTGATTAAGGAAACAGCATTGGAAGTGTGCTTCAGTCAAATAAGGGCACTTAACAAATCGAGCAACTTCAAGAATATAGTTTGAGGGGCTAGAGAGTGGACTCAGCAGATAAAAGCACTGGCAGCTCTTGAAGAGGATCTGGGTTTGGTTCCTAGCATCTACATGGCAACTAACAAAGGTCTGTAACTTCCAGGGGATCTGACATCCTCTTCTGACCTCTGTGGGCATTATATACAGCATGGATGCACTTACAGGCAGACAGTGTACTCATAATGCTTAAAAAAAAAAAAAAGAATATAGTTTGAAAATACTACCAAGATGAAACCAGAAACAACAAACAACTGCTCAGCTTAAAAATAGTTCCTTGTGCTGCACAGATGTCATAATGGTGCCATCTTCCTTAATCATTTTTAGCACTGAGGACTTAATTTTTCAACAGCAAAAAGGTTCCCAAAGAGGCCGATTATTTGTTTGCTTTTTGTTTTGTTTTGTGTCTTTGAGACAGGATCTCATGTAGCCCTCCTCGAACTCACTACATAGCCAAAGATGTCCTTGAACTTCTGATCTTCCTATTTTCCTATTTCTATTTGGAAATAGAAATCATATGTATAAAGAACAAGGTTTAATAGGAAACCTTTTCTGTTTTTGTAAGACTTCCAAGTAAATGCCAGGCATGGTGGCACACTCGGGAGGCAGAGGCAGGTGGATCTTCTGTGAGTTTGAGGCCAGCCTGGTCCACAGAGTGAGTTCCAGGCAGCTGGAGCTACAGGGAGACCCTGTCTCAAAAAGACCAAAAAAAAACTTCCAAGTAAGCCTCTACCTCTTGAGTGCTGATTGTAAATGTGTGCCACTAAACCTTTTTTTTTTTTTTAATTTTTTATTTTGTTTTGTTTTTGAAACAGGGTCTCACTGTGTAGCCTAGGACTTGTTAAATTGACCAGGTTGGCCTGGAATTCAGAGATTCACCAGCCTCTCCTCTCCCCTCAAGTGCTGGGATTAAAGACCTGAACTACCACCTCAGTGTCCTAACATCTTTTTTTAAAGCAGCACCAGCGAGCCTGGAGCTTGACCAGGCTGGCCTCAGTCTCACAGAGCTCTGCCTGCCTCTGCCTCCTGAGCGCTGGGACTAAAGGCGTGTGCCACTGTCCTGGCCTCTGATAACTTTTTAAGAGCACATTTGTACTACATTATCAGTTTTTTCTATATAGGTAATATTCGTTTTGAGAAGATTGTCATCTTCATTTTCCAAAGGGGAATCTTTCTTTGAACCTTTTCTGTTTTTGTAAAGCTTCCAAGTAAGCAGATAAGAGTTTTGAGTATGTTGGATTGTTGCTTTTTTTTTTCTGACTTTTTGAGACAGGGTCTCACTGTAGTTCCAGCTAACCTGAACTCACTATGTAGACCAGGCTGGCCTTGAACTCATAACGATCCACCTGCCTTTGCTTCCCGAGTGCTGGGATTAAAGGCCTGAGCCACCACGCCAGGCAGATTGTTGCTTTTTGATGGTTGTCAGAATATCCTTTTTGAGACCTCGTAGTAACTCCTGACCTCTTGTCTGTTACAGATCCCGGATTACAGGAATGCAGTCATTGTGGCCAAGTCTCCAGCCTCAGCCAAGAGGTAGGTAAGCCTACATAGCCTCTTCTGGATGTGCTGCTGGTGTGTCTCCAGTCCCCGTTGTCTAGACCAGACTGCGATGGGTTCTGCTCCCCTTGTTTTTCTTCTATGAACTAGTCTTACAACTGTCCTGCTTGTTCTACCTGTTAAGTAGATATTTTGAGGTTTCGTTTTTGTTTTTGTTTTATCTTACTATGTAGTAGCCCTGGCTGGGCTGGACTCAGAGATCTGCCTGCCTCTGCCTCCCAAGTGCTGGGATTAAAGGTGTGCACCACCATATCTGACCTTTAAGTAGATATTTTAGTTGCTTATTTTTCTTCATTGCCAGTCTGTGATTACTAGTCATAATCCTTGACCAAAGCTATCCCACCTTGGGAGTAGTGACCTAGCATGTGCATTGTTGCTTAAGGGAGCTGGTAAGATGACCCAGTGGGTAAAGGCACTTGCTGCCAAGCCTAATGACCTTGGTTTGATTTCTGAGGCCTACATGGTAGAGGGAGAGAGCAAACTCCCACTAGTTGCCCTCTAACCTTCACACATGTGTACACATATGCACACACAAAAAAAATAATGTAAACTTCTTTAGAAATCATACTTAATCTTTAATCTACTTTGTTTACTGCCTCATGTTCAAAGAATTTAGTAATTTATTAACAAAATTGTATCCAAATGACAGGCCACATATTTTTATGTGTTAAAAGGTAGCATTTTATAGCCCTGGTGTAGCCTGAAACTCTGTGGAGCAAGTCAGGTTTGGCCTGGGATGACTGGCCACTGATATAGTACTCCAAATTGGATGTGGGTTGAAAGGTTTTCACATACTAATTGCTAGTACTTTCTGGAAAAGCCACTCCAGAGGGGAAAAGCACACAATCACATGGCAGCATTTTGAAATTATTTCCCATGAAGAAAAAAAAATTTTCCAGTTGAATATCTTGGGTCACCGAATCACTAAAACAAAATGGCATGAAGGGGCCAGTGGCTGTCCATGTAGAAGGGCAACAGAGAGCCTGACTTAGGAAGCCACAATTTTAGGTCTTACACATATGATATATGACATTGGCAAGTAAGCATGCCACTTGATACATCTGCTCAGAATATGAAAAGTTGGTTTGTGGGACAGAACTGTTGTTAGTTGCTGTGTACTTGAGCTTCAGGGCAGTCACGCCTTGGCTCCATTGCCTTCAGGAAACTATCGTTTCCTGTATCCATTTGACTCAGTTGTCTCATTTAGAATAGAAACATTGCGAGCAGTTTTTCTAAACATTTGTTCAAAGGATTAATTCATATTAATGTAGTAATTTATTTTCATCTGATTTACATGCTCTTAAAATCAAGATGAAATCATATAATAAAATTCCTGCTGTCCACTGGTCAGTAGTTCCAGTACCCACCTCAGACTTAAATCTGCGACACTCAAGTCCTTTATTTGTTACTTTATTTGATTAAGGGGTGAGGGGGAAGTGTGATGTGTATGTGGTTTATGTATGTATTTTTGTATGCATGTGTGAATGCAGCTCTGCACACATGTGAAGTCTAGAGGTTTTTTTTTTTTTTCCTTTGATCACTCTCCACCTTTGTTTTTTAATATTTTTAAATTTTATGTGTATATGTATGTGCCTGAGTGTATATATAGGCACCATGTGCATACAGGAGCCCATGGAAGCCAGAAGAGTGTGTCAGATCCTTTGGAACTGGAGCTACAGACAGTTGTGAGCCACCATATGGGTGCTGAAAACTGAACCCAGGTCCTCTGTGAGAACAGGCAGTGCTCTTAATTGCTGAGCCATCTCTAGCCCTACCTTTCTTTTTTGAGACAGGGTGACTCACAGATCTGGAAGCTCACTGATTTGACTAAGCTGGCTGCCAGTGAACTGGCTTCTATAATTTTTTTTTTTTTTT
>NW_008328331.1:1253628-1281653 GCF_000622305.1 Nannospalax galili
TTACTCAGTATAAACCCTATAAGACATAAATTAAATGATGTTTTAACCTTTAAAAAGATCTCCATTTCATTATTAAAATACACAGTTTCATATAGAAAAATTCTTGGCTTCTATAATTTTTACTAAAATACTCTCTTCCTTTCTTCCCTAAGCACAGACCAACACACACATACGGATCATTTTTTGTATTTAACTGTATGGCACAGCCCTGTTCCTGCGATGGCTTTCTTAGTTTCTTTTTTTTTTTTTTTTTTTTAATTTTATTTTATGTGTATGAGTTTATTGCCTGAATGTAGATAAGTGCATCCTTGTTGTGCAATGCCTGAGGAGGACAGAAGAGGCCATTGGATCCCCTGGAACTGGAGTTACGGACAGTTGTCAGCTGCCATGTGGGTGCTGGGATTTGAACCCGGGTCTTCTGCAAGAACAACGAGTGTTCTTAACTGCTGAGCCATCTCTTCAGCCCTGGCTTTCCTAGTTTCTTTAGCAATCTAAATAAGATTCTCATCAACAGGACCAGACCAGTAGATACTTGGCTTAGGTGTGCTTGAGATGCTTTTAGCATCAAAAACAGTTAAAGTGCATATGTGTAGTAAGGCCAGCGCTTTCTACTGAAAGGCAAGGCAGCCTGGTGTAACAATGCAGCTTGGCATAAAGTGACTGCAACAGAGGTGTAGATTGCCTGGGGTGATGGCTAGCACTATGGCAAAGCTTTCCTTAGCTGTAGAGCACATGGAAAATCCACTGTTAGTGAGCTTTCCGCCCTACAGAAACTGTGTTTCCAAGACCTTTGTTCTTCGTAGGCCATATAAGTACTGGCACTATATCTGAAATACTGCTTATGAGAGTGGTTTAATATTTTTTCATGTTTCTTTTTTTTTTTTATGGTCTTTTTGAGACGGGGTTTCCCTGTAGCCCCAGCTGGCCTGAAACTCACTGTGTAGACCAAGCTGGCCTTAAACTCACAGAGATCCGCCTGCCTCTGCCTCCCGAGTGCTGGGATTAAAGGTGTGCACCACCACGCCTGGCTCATGTTGCTTTTTAGTTATATTTTTAAAAAATTATGTGTTAATGAGTGTTTTGCCTGCAGGTATGTAAGAGCACCATGTGCATACATCTGTGGAGACAAGAAGAGGGCATGGGATCCGTTAGAACTGGAGTTATGGAGGGTTGTGAGCTACAATGTGGGTGCTGGGAACCAAACTAGGTCCTCTACCAGAGCAGAGCAACAACTGCTCCTTAACCACTGAGCCATCTCTCTAGCCCCTTTTTTTAGCTATTCTTATAAACTTGTAGATAAGACTTGTTTTTAATTGTTGGTGTTGTAAAAAAAAGACTAGGAAATTTATTGGGTCTTGTGCACTTGGTATCAAGAATGGAAGACCCAAAGTCCCACACAGGAGTCTGGCCCGATGGGGAGAGTAGATACAGTGTCTGGCCAAGGACCTAGTGAGGCAAGGTACATGGCAGTGAGAGGAAAGAGGGGGAGGGGAATGAAGTAAAAATATACAAACATGACATACCATGGAAAACTGATTCTGTAAAACGAAGCTGGAGCAGCCATGTTAATATCCAACAAACCAGAGCAATGAACATTCCCAGAGATAAAGAAGGTTTTCTCATAATGAGGTCACATCTGTAATCTGAAATGCCATGAACTAAATAGCAGAGTTCCAAAGTATGTGAACTGTAAGGAAATATGAGTATGTCCTCAGGGGTGGTCAGTAATCACAGGAAGCTGCTGACCACTGGGGCAGCCAGCTGCTGACCAGCAGGTGGGAGCGCTCCACCTGGGCACTGTGGAATGGATAGTCTGCACTTACTGAGATAGTCATGAAAATTATTTAAGTCATATAAATGATGTTCTCTGGCTCCGCTGGGATTAACAGTGGTTCTAGTAAGAGAAGAGTGAGCCCTGAACAGTTAGTAACTGAACATTTCTGATAATCTGTGAGCTAAAGAATAAAGGGTGAAGTTTAGTATTAGAACAGTTGAAATGAAAACAGCCTGTGAGAACCTGTAATACACCCCTGAGAGCCATGGGTGGACATGGATCAGAAGTCATGAAGCCCCGCTTCCACCTTGACACTAGGAAAGAAAAGTGAATTCAGACCAGACTGAGAATGAGATAGGACATAGGTCAGTGAAGTGGAAAACCAAAGATGGGGCCAGTAAAAGCAAAAAGCTGGTTCATTGAGAAAAATTGATAAAATTGGTAAACCTCTATCCAGGCTGGTGAGGAAGGTAAATGTAGGTTACCAGTGTCTGGAATGAGAGATGTGACCCCCCCCCCAAACTCTACAGATGAGGAGACACTGAGGGAGTGCTAGAGCAGCGGAAGCAGTGATTCTGCCATGCCTAGAAAGACACCCCTGCAGAGCCTGAAAGAACTCAAGCAGAGCCTAGAGCTGTGAAGATTATTACATTTTTACCATCCAGAGTCATGAAAAGTGAAAACTTCCCTCACAGAAGAATCTTAGGCCTATATTTTATTCATTCATTCATTCTTTTTGCGGGGGGCGGGGGTGTAAGGTCTTATTCTGTGTCTCAGGCTAACTTGAATGTACAGCATTCCTCCTGCCTCAGCGTCAGTGCTGAGATTACAGGAGTGAGCCACCGCACTCAACTAGACCCAGATTTTAATGGTGAATTCTATCAAACATTTGGGAGAGGTTGCTAACTCTATATCAACACTTCTAGAAAAGTAATCACCAGATGTTTCCCGCTCATTCTGAGGCCTTCATCACCCTGATATCAAAACTAATACAGACATATAAGAAAACTACAGATGATATCCCAGTAAGCAGAGGTAAAGTTTTGAAGCAACATTTTAGCAAGCGGGATCCAGTAATATGTAAAAGATTGGAGTCTATCCCAGGAGTGTGAGGTTGGTTTAGCAGTTTGTTTGTTTTAATGTTTATTTTTTATATGTATGAGTGAATTGCCTGCATGTGTGTAAGTACACCCATGTTGTGCAGTATCTGTGGAGGTAAAAATAGGGTGTCAGGTCCCCTGGAACTGGAGTTACAAACATGTGGATTCTGGGAATCAAACCCAGGTCCTGTGCAAGAGTAGCCAGTGCTCTTAACCACTGAGCCATCTCTCCAGCCCTGGTTTATTAGTTTTTAAAAGTCAATGTCAACCTTCATACTAATGAAGAAAAGGAAAACCCATGTGATCATCTCAGACTCAAAAGATTTGACACATTCCATCTGTATTCCTGATGAAGATTTTAACCAAATTACAAATAGAAGGGAACATTTTCATCTGATAAAGATCTATTTTTAAAAATCTACAGCTTAAAACTACAGCTGGGGATGGAGAGATGACTCAGCAGTTAATAACACTAGCTGTTCTGACAGTTGACCTGGATTTGGTTCCTAGCACCCACATGACAGCTAACAGCTATCTGTAACTCCAGTTCCAGGAGATCCAACACCATCTTCTGGCCTTCACAGTGTACTTACATGCAGGTTAACTACTCATACACATAAATAAAAATAAATGCATAATTTTAAAAAATTATAGCTAACATCTTACTGGTGAAAACTGATCACCGTCCCTCAAGGCAGAGCAAGACTGCCTTGTGTCTGTGGCTCACTTCTGCCCAGCACCAGAGCTGCTGCACAGTACAGACAGAACAAGAACATGTGGGCAGAAAGGATGGTCCTGTCACTTATAGAGAAAATTTGATGGAATTCAGAAAAAATGCTATTAAGGCTGACAGGTTCACTTAGTAACCGTGTAAGAAATAAGATCAGTTTTTAAAAATTAATTGTATTTCTGTATATTAGCATCAGGCATTTGGAAATTGAAATAAAAAATTATTCCAACGGCACCAAAGTAAATGACACACAGGACTAAATCTTAAAAAAAAGTGTTGAGTTCTGTGCCTCAAAGATGAAAACTTTGCTGAAAAAAATTTAAAGACAGCAATCAATGGAAATACTGTGTCCATGGTTTTGAAAAACTCACCTAGCTGAGATGAATTTTCTCCCTAAATTGGTTTATAGAATTGACACTGTTAGGTTCCAGTAGACTGCGTTGTAGAAATGATATCATTGCAAATTGGAAAAAGAACAGAGTTGGAACTCTAGTTCCACTTGAGTTCACCACTAAAGCTGTAGAATCTTGTTGATGTGGTATTGAATAAAGATACAGAAACTGACCAGCACAATAGAGAAGTTTAGAATACAGACCCCAATAAGGAGAACTGATTTCAACACAGGTGCAGAAGAAAGGTGTCATGCATAAAAGGCATTCTGTGATTCATGAAATGCTAGGACAGGTTACGCTGATGACAAAGCAGATCAGTGGTTGGTCTGGCCTGGCAGGAGAAATTACAAAGAGACACAAGGTATACTCAGTAGTGATAAATCAATTCATTATCTTCACTGTGCTGATGGCAGTGTGGGCCCATGTACTCCAGGGTCTGTGACAGGTGCATAGTGGAAGTGCCATTATGCCTTCCTAAAGCTAAAAAGTTAATACATAATGCTGCAGTGACTGCCCGTCTCATACGTTGGTTCTCAGAGGAGTGTCGCAGATGGTGTTGGCAATGACAGAGAAAACGAGGCTGTGAGGAGGTTCCTTGAACTCTTAGGCTGTCATTGGCTGAGGGCAGAGCTGGCCAGGCTGTTGCCCATCCTCCTGCTTGCTGCCAGAGGATGTGTCCACAACTGGGCTTCACATTTAATCCTCCTGGCCATTCCGTTCTCTTTGTAATTATAGTCTATTGGAAGTGCTGTTTTCCTACATCCTTTAGTGGTTTTTTTTTAAATATTTTTATTTTTTATGTGTATGAGTGTTATGCCTGCATGTAGGTAAGTGCACCCGTGATGTGCAATGCCTGTGGGGGACAGAAGAGACTGTTGGATCCCTTGGAACTGGAGTTATGTGCAGTTTTTAGATGCCATGTGGGTGCTAGGATTTGAATCCAGGTCTTCTGCAAGAGCAGTCAGTGTTCTTAACTGCTGAACCATCTCTCCAGCCCCATCCTTTAGTGTTCTTGCCCTAGGTGTTAGCAGGCTGATGTGTTGCATGGGTTTTGATTGCTGCCTAATGCTCCTTACAGGGCACAGTCTTTTGCTGAGCGTCTTCGCCTGGGAATCGCAGTGATCCATGGAGAAGCACAGGACGCTGAGTCAGACTTGGTGGATGGCCGGCACTCTCCACCCATGGTCAGGAGTGTAGCTGCCATCCACCCCAGCCTGGAGATCCCCAGTAAGTATCCACAGGAACCTCTGCCACTTTCCTCTGAGCATGGGATTGCTTGAATTATGGGAGTTTTGTTTTTTTGCATGAACTCTTTTGTGTGTGTTTGTGTGCAGGTACACATGCGTGTGGAGGCCAGAGATTCATGTAGTGAATCTTCCTCAGTTGCTCTCCCTCCCCCCGACCTTTTTTTTTTTTTTTGAGAGAGAGACAGAGTCTCTCACTGGCCTGGAGCTCACTGACTGGCTTCACTAGCTGATCTGCAAGCCCCAGGGATCCTCTTGTGTTAGCCTCCCCAGCACTAGGATTAGACTTACATCACTGTGCCCAGCTTTTTTACATGGGTTTGGGGATCCAAACTCAGCCCTTATACTTGTGTGGCAAGTACTTTACTGAATGAGACATCTCCCCAGATCCTCTTTTAATTTAAAAAAGTTTTATGGCTGGGTGTGGTGGCACACACTTTTAATACCAGCACTCAGGAGGCAGAGGTAGGCAGATCTCTGAGTTTGAGGCCAGCCTGGTCTACATATCGAATTTCAGGCTAGCTGGGGCTACAGGGAGACCCTGTCTCAAAAAGACCAAAAAAAAAATTTATTTTTATTTTTATTTATGTGTATGAGTGACTTGCCTGCATGTGTGATAAGTGCACCCATGTTGTGCAGTGCCTGCAGAGGCCAGAAGAGGGCATTGGATGCCTTGGACCTGGAGTTACAGAGGGTTGTTAGCTGCCATGTGAGTGCTGGGAACAAAATCCAGGTCCTCTGCAAGAGCAGCCAGTGCTCTTAACTGCTGAGCCACCTCTCCATCCCCCCTTTGTTTTCTTGATAGTGTCCTTTGATGTACAAAGAATTTAGTTTAATGAGGTCCAATTTACATTTTCATTTGTTTCGTGGTATGTGATGCAAATATCAAGAAATCTTATTTTAATTTCTTTTTTAAAACATGTTTTTTAAAACATTTGAAAGTTTTTAGACATCTCCAATTCCTTGGTTAAACTTATCCCCAGGTATTCTTATTGCTTGAATGCTTGCATAATGAGATGTGTGTGCTGGTATATGTGTGTGTTCGTGTGGAAACCCACGGCTAGTACTGGGAGTCTTCTTCAGTTGCTGCCCACTGTATTCACTGAGTCTCAGTTGAACCCAGACCTCCCCAATACAGCTAGTCTAGCCAGCCTCTTCCAAGTATCCTGTGTCAGCCAGGTACTGGGATTGCAGGTGGACTGCATACCCACCTAGCATTTTTGTGGATGAGTGTTTGCCTACATGTATGTGTTCATATGCATGCCTGGAGCCCTAGAGACTAAAAGAGGGTGTCACATTCCCTTGAGTTGTGGTGGTTATGGACTGCTTTGTGGGTTTTAGGAACTGAACCCCAGTCCTGGAAGAGCAACAAGTACTTTTTTTTTTTTTTTAGTTTTTTTGAGACGGTCTCCCTGTAGTCCCGGCTGTCCTGGAACTCACTATGTAGACCAGGCTGGCCTTGAACTCACAGAGATCCGCCTGCCTCTGCCTCCCGAGTGCTGGGATTAAAGGCGTGCACCACCACTCCTGGCTGAGCAGGAAGTACTTTTAACCACTGTCCATTTCTCAGCCCTGGATCGCTTTGTAGTTTGCCTTGGAATGTTCACTGCTGGTGTTTAGAAGAAACACCATGTATTTGTCACTTTCTTGTTACTATGACAGAATACGTGACCAAAACAGCTTAAAGGAGGAAAGGTTTGGTTTTGGCTCGATTGCAAAGAGATTTCAGCGCATCAAGGCTGGGAGCACAGTGAGGGGAACAGCTCAGTCAGTGGCAGCAGAAGCATGGGACAGTGGCTGTTCACATAGCAAGTCTGGGAGGCAGAGTGCCAGACCAGAACCAGGGTGGGTATAGCCCAGAGGCCCAGGGCCTCCTTTGTCAGCCAGAACCCCTCCTACATGCTTCACAGTCTTCTTTTTTTTTTTAATATTTTATTTATTTTCATTTTATGTGTATGTGTGTATTGCCTGCATATAGGTAAGTGCACCTGTGTTGTGCAATGCCCACAGAGGACAGAAGAGGCTGTTGGATCCCCTGGAACTGGAGTTATGGACAGTTGTTAGCTGCCATATGGGTACTGGGATTCGAACCTGGGTCTACTGCAAGAACAGGCAGTGTCCTTAACCGCTGAGCCATCTCTCCAGTGCCGCTTCACAGTCTTTAACTAGAGCCACAGCTAGGGGCCAGCCATTCAAATCAGGAGCCTATAGAGACATTTAAACACACACTGCCATCCCATATTAGCCTTGGTTGTGCTTTGCAAGTATCTAGGGTGTTCTAGATGCAAGGGCATCTGCTAGCAGAGTGTCTCCCTTTCTGATCTGGTGCCTTTGGCTCTTTCTTTTCTTGACTGATTGCTCAGGCTTGTACACCCAGTGCAGGACTGAGCAGAGGTGCACAGGGACATCCTTGACCTATTCCCACCTTTAGGTGATCCATTGGGTGTCATGTTAACTGGGGATTTTAAAACAGCCATTTTCAAGTTGAAAATGGTCCCTTCTCTTCCCAAGTGGTAACTTCTTAGAGTCTTGTTGTTTTACCTTGGAGCTTGGCACTGAATGTGTGTGTTTTATTCTGACCAGTGCTGATTCCTAAAGAAAAGCCCCCGATCACAGTTGTTGGCGACGTGGGAGGAAGGATTGCCATCATTGTGGTATGTAGGCCTCTTTCATTGTTACCACACTTGTAAGTTGTGTGCATAAAGTTGAGGATGGTGAGTGTCATGAAGGTGGATGCCTTGTGCGGAGTGTTTGCTTTGGCCCACAAACAGAAAAATGCTAATTTGTTTTAAGGGGATGGGTGGGATGTAACTTACTTGATTGCCTAAATATGGCATAGTTATTTGCTATGTTTTGGGAAATTGTTTAATGATAAAAATGGGGTACAAAATTGATTACGGCTGTTTTTAAACAGCTAGGAAAATACCATTCAGTAAGCCCTTGAATTTAGTCCACAAAAGCCCCAAATCCATATCATTTCACATGTACACACAAAATGGTATATACATACTGCCTGTGCAATTGAAGAATGCTCCCTGGGCAGAGCCAGGGGCCATGCCGTGCCTTCTAGGCTTTCTCAAGTCCCTTTCTTCCCCCTTCCACCAGAGGCTGTTGCTAGCTGTTACTTAACTTCATAGTGTAACAACAGTGTTGTCCCTACGTTCTATAAGACTGTGTACATGGTGACCTTGGTCCATACTGTCATGGAGGTCCATCCTTGTGGTGATGAGCGCACATTGATCTTTTTCACTTCTGGATGGTGTTTTGTGATTCAGCTACGACACAACTGACACCCCTGTTCTCTAGGCACTGAAAGTTTCTCTTTTTTTTTTTTAATAAAATTTTTTTACATTATTTGTTTCTGTGTGGGGTTGGGGGGGGATTATATATGCATGTGCAGAAGTCAGAGGAGAACTTGTGGCAGTCAGTTTTTTTCCTTCCACGATATGGGTCCTGGGTATTGATGTCACCCATCAGGCTTGGTGGCAATGGCCATTACCTAGCTATTTTGTGGGCTCCAAGACAGTTTTTCAAATTCCCAACAATACTGCCTTGAACGTGCTTGTGCCCATTTTTTTGGTACATCATGTGAGGGTTAGTAGGTGCCTGAGTGGAATCAGAGTTTTAATATTTTATTTATTTTATGTGTATGCATGCATTGCCTACGCATAGGTAAGTGCACCTGTGTCGTGCAGTGCCCACGGAGGACAGAAGAGGCTGTCAGATCCCCTGGAACTGGAGTTACGGACAGTTGTTAGCTGCTTGGTGGTTAAGAACACTGGTTGTTCTTGCAGAAGACCCAGGGTTCGAATCCCAGCACCCACATGGCAGCTAACAACTGTCCATAACTCCAGTTCCAGGTGATCCAACAGCCTCTTCTGTCCTCTGTGAGCATTGTATGACACAGGTGCACTTACAAAGACAAAACAAAGGCTGGCAGGATGGCCCAATGGGTAAAAGCACTTGCGTGCAAGTCTGATGACCTGAGTTCAATCCCTGGAACCAACATAAAGGTGGAGGGAGAGACCTCTCCTGCAAGTTGTCCTCTGACCTCTGCATGCATATTGTGGCGCACACACACAAATAATAAATTTAAAAATCAAGAATTTGGGAGATGGCTCAGTGGGTAAAGTGTTCACCTCCCACGTGTGAGGGCCTGAGTTCAAATCCCCAGAACCCTGGTAAAGCTGGGTAACATGCATCTATAACCCAGTGCTCCTATGGTAAGGTGGGAGGTGGAGACAGGAGAGTCCACAGAAACTCAGGGCTAGCCAGCTCAGCTGGTTGTGCACAGCAGCAAATAACAGACCCTCCTGAGCAAGGAGGAAAGTGAAGAGCAACCTGGTTTCTATGACCTGCATAGAAGTGCCCACACTCAAACACGTGAACACACGTGGGCTTACACACAAACCCTTATTTTTTATTTTATTTATTTTTTTGTTTTTGTTTTTTTTAAGACAGGGTCTCCCTGTAGCCCCAGTTGTCCTGGAAGTCACTGTGTAGACCAGGCTGGCCTTGAACTCAGAGATCCAACTGCCTCTGCCGCCCGAGTGCTGGGACTAAAGGCATGCTCCACCATGCCCAACACAAACCCAGATTTTTTTTTCAATATTTTTTATTTTATTATTTTTATTTTATGTGTATGAGTGTATTGCCTGCATGTATGTGAGTGCACCCGTGTCATGCAATGCCGCGGAAGTCAGAAGAGGGTGTTGGATTCCCCTGGAACTGGAGGTAAGGACAATTTGTAGCTGTCGTGTGGGTGCCGGGAGTCGAACTCGGATCCTCTGCAAGAGTAGTCAGTGCTCTTAACTGTTGAGCCATCTCTCTAGCTCCACAAACCCATATTTTTAAAACTTTTCTGTTTTGAAGTAATTATATATAGGTTCATAGGACGCATGAAAAAATATGCAGGGAGTTTGTACACGCTCTTACTGTGCTTCTTCTGTCCTGCTGAACTGTGTTGCAGTAATGCAGCCTGTGAGGAACGGTGCAACAATCCATACACCTGCTTTCTTTATTGATGTATTTATGTATTAGATATTTATTTATTTATTTACTTATTTGGGTAGCACCAATTGCATGTGCTCTATATGTGTACATGAGTATGTTTGTGCATATAGCCTTCACAGCCGTCAAGGTGCAGAGCTCATGAACCACCATCCAGCACCTGTGAGCCACCCTGCCATAGCTCCCTTACCCCACCATGGTCACACCCAGCTGCTTGCCAATCCCTAACTGGCAACACTCATCTGTCCTGTCTCTGTAACTCATATTTCAAGTCATACACGTGGAATGTGTGGCTTGCCATCTTTTTGAGATGAATTTTTTTCACGTGCCACTATTCGTCAGCATCATTCCAGTTGTCTGTGTGCCTTGTTGTTCAAAGCTGAGAGTATTCCATCCTACATAGATGCTACCTTCAGCTGTTGGTTGAAGGATGTTTAGATTGTTTGTTTTCAACTGTGTGCTTTTGTGTGGATAATTTTAAGTTCTTTGTTTGCAAGGGCAGTTGTTGGTTTGCATAGTGGTTGCTAATAAGAAACTGTTGGGCAGGTGAGATGGCTCAGCAAGTAAGACTGCTTTCTACCAAGCCTGAGTTTGGTGCCTGAAACACACATAGTGGAAGGAGAGGACTGATTCTGCATGTTGTCCTCCGACATCCATGTTCATGTTGTGACACACACACCCATGCAACATATGTGTACATATGTACATACGTGTACACACACACATAAATGTAATAAAAAAATTTTTAGGGGCTGGAGAGATGGCTCAGCGGTTAAGAGCACTGACTGCTCTTGCAGAGAACCTGGGTTCGATTCCCAGCACCCACATGGCGGCTACGAACCCTCCTTAACTCCAGTTCCAGGGGAATCCAAGGCCCTGTTCTGACTTCTGCAGCATTGCATGACATGGGTCCACTCACATACATAAAATAAGTAAAATGTTTTTTTTTTTTCACAAGTACTCATTAGCTGAGCTTGGTGGTATGGACCTATGTGTACTCCCAGCTACTCAAGAAGCTATGATGAGAGGATCACTTGAGCCCAGGAGTTTGAAACACCCTGGACAACATAGCAAGATCCTATCTACAAATAAACAAAATAAAACAAAAATGAAAACCAGCAGTTTTGTTGTTTTCCCACATACAAACTAAGGAAGAGTAACAAGGAAAGGCTTGGGGAAGCCACGGCTCCATGTTTCAGAGTTGAAGGTGTCTACAAAACTGTGCTGCATTGCAGTTATCCCACAGACTGCCCTGCGTCCCTACATCAGAGGATGTCATTCTGGCCCACTGGGTGTAGGTGGAAATGGTTTTCCCCACTGACCCGGACCTGGGGCCTGGCAGAGGAGCTGGCCCTGCAAGTGTTAGGTGCTATGCAGGAGACAACCTGGGAGAACACTAGGGGTGCAGGGACACCACATGTCATGGTATGTTTAGGCAGTTTCTTTTTCCCGGTTGTCCAGCCCGTCTTTGCAAGTGTTCACATGCCTTTTACCCTGCCTATGATTTGACAGGATGACATTATCGATGACGTGGACAGCTTTCTCGCTGCAGCAGAGACCCTGAAGGAAAGAGGCGCATATAAGATCTTTGTGATGGCAACTCATGGCTTGTTATCCTCTGATGCCCCCCGGCTGATTGAAGAGTCTGCCATTGATGAGGTAGGGGGTCTGGCTGTGGGGATGGGTTGCCTGGGTATTCACTGCTTGAATCCTTAATCACAGAGCAGGAACAAGCAAGCCAGCCTAGGCTACAGAGTGAGACCCTGTCTTAAAAACAAAAAAGAATGGGTTCAAAATGTGGATTGTATTTGCATTTCATTGAATATAAGTGTCTAGTTTGAATTATAACTCACATACTGCCGTACCGTTCATACACTTCAGGCATACATTTCATTGTTTGATAGAATATCCAAAGTATAAAATGAGCACCCAGCTGATCTAAGAAGAAACTGCCCCTGTGAGCTGTCATGTGTCTCTGTGCTTCTTCTCAGTCCCTCTACCCCAGAGCTGCTCATGGCTTTGTGCTTCTCTCCATTTGCCCAGCTGGAGATTTCACATAGAGGACACTACATGCTGGTCATTTATGACTAGTTACAGTATTTTCACGGTCCATTCACTAGTGGGTACAATGCTTTGTTAGTATTTATCTATTATTGTGTGGATGTGAGTACAGTGTTCATGAGGAGATCAGAGGACAACTTTCAGGAGTTGCTTCACTCCAACTTGTAGGACCCAGGGATCAGACTTGGGTCATCAGTTGGCCAGCAGTGCCTTCACCTACTGAGCCATGTTGCCAGCCCTGGTTTTATCCACTTTTTAACTACCATGAACAGTGCTGCTACACATTCGTGTACAAGTTTTTGTGTGAATGTATGTTTTCAGTGTTATGGGGCATGTGTTTATTTGTATCTGTGTGGGTATGCATGTGTATGTGAGAACATCAGGTTTCCTCCTCTGTCATCCTCTACCTATTTCTTTAAGTCAATCTCTCTCTCTCTCTTTCTCTCTCTCTCTCTCTCTCTCTCTCTCCCTCTCCCCCTCCCTCCCTCTTTCCCTCCTTCCTCTCCCTCTCCTTCCTCTTCGCCCCCCGCCCCCCAACCTGGAGCTCACATTTTCTTGACTGGGCTGGAAGGCACAAGCCCTAGCAATCCTATCTCTGCCTCTCTCAGAGCTGGGATTCCAAGAATTTGTGGGACTTGTTAATCAGTGCTGGGGTCTAGACCCTGGTTTTCATGATTATGGAGCAAGTGCTGTTAACTGCTGAACTATCTCTCCAGCCCTTAGACTGTCTTCCAAAGCAACTGTACCATGTCACAGTCCCACCACAGTAAACAGAGGTTCTAGTTTCTCCCCATCCTCCCCAACATTTGTCACTGTCTTTTTGGCTGCAGCTGCCCTAATGGGAATGAATTTATCAAATCTTAAAGCTTGGACAGCTTTGCCTTGATGGAAACAGAACCTTGTGAGTGATAAGACATGGCCATCCTGTAGGGTGAACTTACAGGCTTGAAGCTACAGTACATTTTCAGATGAAACCACAGTGCTGATTCACTTGTTTTCTGTTTTCTGGATTTTGTTCTTCTCTGCTCTGCTCTGTTCTGTTCTGTTTTGTTTGCAATCCTGGGCCTGAACCCAGGGCCTCACATGCCAGGCAAGCGCTCTCCCATGAGCCACACCTCACCCTGAAGCCACTTGGCGTCTGATGCTCCCCATGGCTACTGTCTGCTCCCCATGGCCAAAAAGCCAAAAAGATTACACTGTTGACTTGGCGTCTGATGCTTGTTTCTTGTGACTTACAGGTGGTGGTCACCAATACGATCCCACATGAAATCCAGAAGCTCCAGTGCCCCAAGATCAAAACTGTGGACATAAGCATGATCCTGTCAGAAGCCATCCGCCGCATTCACAATGGGGAGTCCATGTCCTACCTCTTCAGAAACATAGGCCTGGACGACTGAACAGCTCTCCTGGGGCAGAGTCCCCATGGGCCAAGCTGGAGCCTGGCATGCGCACTGGGAGGGTCCATGCCTGGCTGGGTACAGCTGACCAGAGCCGGGTTTCCTTCGTCTCCTCTCCCCACACCCTCCTGACTAATTCCTGTGAAGGTACATGGACCAACTTTTTATGTCAGTTTGGTTTTTTGTGAGTTTGGGGGATAATTTTTATAAAAGAAAAGCTTTCTCTTAAATAAGTTAAAACCTTATTGTTTTTAGTGTAGAGCCGTTTTAGAAAGTATACTTAGAATGAGATTTTTAAGCTCATATCCTTTTTCCAAAGTTGCTTGATCCAAGTGTTCAAAAAAGTTATTGAAATAAAATGACTACTGTCTGCTCCCCATGGTCAGAAAGCCAAAAAGATTACATTGTTGACTCCAGTAAGCAACGTTTTTAGAAATGCTTTTGTAAACAAGCATATGGAATATGTGGTTGTATTTATTTTCTGCAACAAAAGAGAATAAAACCTTGTGTTTTTTCTACACTTTGTGTTTGGACAGTTGTTTTATAGCTGAAATGCACAGCCTCTACATGTTGTGTGTGGTGAGGATGCCCTCAGTGGCTCCAGTCCTCTAGTTTCTGGGGTGCATGCAGTGCTTCATCCAGCCCAGCCTCCCTTGCTCCTACACATCATCAGAAGCCCTCCAGCTCTGATGCAAAGTTCCTTGATTGAAGTAGAAGAGAGACTTGAAGCTTGGGGCAGGCAGTGGGCCCGGGATTGCAGGCCTCATCGGTGTAGCTCTGCTCTCAAACCAGGATGCAGCATGGCATGCTCTAGGGACTGAGGTGCCAGGGTGGGACAGCACCACAAAGGACCGGTAGGATGCTTGTCAGTGTCAAGGTCTAAGGAAGAGACATCAGATGTCCCTGGAACTGGAGTTATCAGCTGCCATGTGGGTGCTGGAATCAAACCTGGTTCCTCTGCAAGAACAACCACTGCCCTTCTGAGCCATCTCTAGCCCCTCAAGTCTGGAAGTCTGTACATCTTCCTTAGAGAGTGGAGCAGATCTGGGGGCTGTGCCTTTACAAATGGCCCTGGGTATTGATGGCTGCATGTTCTGCACTCTCACCCACCTTGTTTTACTGAGAAAACAAGTGTCCCCACCTGGAATTCTCAAACCCAGTGTGAAAATCTGACCTTTCCTTTGTGTTTCTGGAAGGAAGTCTTCACAAATGGACAGGATTAGGAAATACTGCACTGACAGCCACACTTGGAAGATCTGTGGGAACAAGGCATCATCACACGGGCAGCAGGTATAGGGTTGGGAACTCAGTTCTGTACCTTGCTGAGGAAGCTTCAGCTGTGAATGTCTCCTCTGCAGACCAAGTGTGGCTTCTTTCCACCTTCTGCCCGTTGGGCCCCATCTCCCCTTAAAAATGCAGTGGAGGAGGCCAGGCGTGGTGGTGCATGCCTTTAGTCCCAGCACTTGGGAGGCAGAGGCAGGCAGATCTCTGTGAGTTTGAAACCAGCCTGGTCTACATAGTGAGTTCCAAGGCAACTGGAGCTACAGGAAGACCCTGTCTCAAAAAAAAAAAAAAAAAAAATGCAGTGGAGGAAGTCCCTGGGTTTCACTTTGAACAAGGATAGCATGTTCTGGTGACCTTGGGCACTTCAGTACCATAACCATGGCCTTTATCTTTTCCTAACAAGGGGAGGATGGGCTGCTGTGGATGCTGCTTGAGGGAAATGTGCTTGCCAAGCACTTTGTGTAGGAAGAACCTCTGAGTGGCTGTAAACACAGGTACTAGGCCCCAGCTCTGGGTATTTCTACAGGTGTCTTCTTTCACAAGGAAGTCATCTGAAGAAGAGGAGTGAAAGATGAGCCATGGGAGCATTTGCTTCTGGTGGCAAACAGCAGAGCTGGAATGCTGCCTACCCACAAGCTAAAGTATCGGCTCCAGAGCAGTGTGGAGGAGCCCATAGCCTGGCATGGCGAGACTGGCTCAGCTGCCACAGGGCTCAGCACAGACTCAAGGGTTTGGAGGAGCTGCCCCAGAGGTATCAGAACAGGGAGGGTGTGGCAGGTGGCTGAGGGCATATCAAGTGTGGAGAGCCAAGCCTGCTGCTGCAGGGCTGGCAGGGTCCTAAATGGACCTATATGCATGATGGGGAGTGCATGGTACTGCGGGCCATGGGAGGAAGTGTCTAGCGCAAGCCCCAGCCCACCTACTTCCTCTCCCAGAGGAAACCTCAGGGACCAGTTTGAAATTTCAGCGTATCTTAGGCTTTTTTTTGGTCTTTTTGAAACAGGGTCTCCTTGTAGCCCCTGCTGTCCTGGAACTCACTATGTAGGCCAGGCTGGCCTCAAACTCACAAAGATCTGCCTGCCTCTGCTTCCTAAGTGCCAGGATTAAAGGTGTGCGCCACCACGCCTGGCCCTTATTTTTAAAAACATTATTTTTATGTGTATACGTGTATTGCCTGCATGTAGGTAAGGGCACCCGTGTCATGCAGTGCCCATGGAAGACAGAAGAGACTGTCAAATACCCTAGAACTGGAGTCACAGACAGTTGTTACCTGCCATGTGGTTGTTGGGAACTGAACCCAGGTCCTCTGCCAGAATAGCCAATGTTCTTAACTGCTGAGCCATCCCTCCAGCCCCTGAAATGGCATCTTTTGATAAGCTTGGTAGAACAACGGTTGGGGATGGTTGTGTAGATAAACACTAATCAGACTTCTCTGCAGAAGTGGCCACCATTTGGTTCTCAAAATTTATTCTTTACTTCCAAGTCATAACCAGCCCTCACTGCCAATTAAGCTACTGAAACAAGGGTTAAGTTCTCTGACACCAGATGGAGCGGGCACAAAATGTTAGAGATGGCACCTCTATCCAAGGGACACCTCAAGGTGGACACTAAACATCAGGAAAAGATGGAGGATGTCTCTCTTTTCCTTAGGATGTTCTTACACCCCCTGGGAGTCAACCCCCCAGAACTTGAAAAAGAAACCATTGCGCTTCTTTCTGTTCCAGGGTGCAGCCACAGAACAAGCTACCAGATGGGGGTTGAGAATGGGTTTTGGCTCCAGAGGAATCATACCCATGCAGGGTGGATAGAGGCTCTCCCCTACAAAGTAGAAAAGCCACAAGAGGTGTCAGAGTCCTACACCAGATTATCCCACAATTTACATGGTAACAGCCCCTGCACTCAAAGCAACTGTCACCCAGGGAATCTGAAATACCTTGTGTATTAAGTACCACCTCCATTGTGCCTAGAGACATCAATCATCTGGAAAGATAGAAAAACTAAATGGCATCCTCAAAGATACCTCCATGCCTGGAGAGATGGTTCAGGGGTTAAGCATGTGTACTGCTCTTGAGGTCAGTTTCAGGGGATCAGTTACATCCTCTTCTGGCTTCCATGGACACTGCACTTATCTGCACACAAAAAGGGTTTTAAACAATTTTAAAGATCCCTCCAGGGATCTGACTGAAGGGGTCACTTACCATGAACTATCTTATTACCCCAGCTTTGGTTAGGGTTTGAAACACCCTGTCTGTAAGTTTGATCTCCTTTGCAATGTTAGGCAAAAGGTCCTCTCTCACTAATGACGTTTTGTTCAGGCAGAGACTTCAGCACTGATAAAATGTGTGACCTTGCTGGCTCACTTTCAACAGGCTCTCCACACAAGTTAGGAACACCCTGCTTCAGCCCTGGGGACCTGACTGAGACAAATGGTGGGTCTTAGACCTGAGATAAGGAACCAGCCAACTGAAAATCATAGTCCAGGCATTCCCTGCCCCTGAGAACCCATCAAGGATTAAAACTTCTCTTCCAGAGGACCAATAAAAGCCTCTCTTTGGGGTGGGTCTTTTCACTTGATCTCTTATCACTGTTCCTTTACAGGCTTACCTACTCCATCTCAGATCCTACTCTACCTGGGCATTCTGACTTGTGGTTTAACTAGCTTAATGGCTTTTCTAGCTGATTCGCTCTTTCTGGTTATGGCCTCCCCGCTCCTTCTGATGTTGGGATTTCTCCCTTATTTCATAATCTATAAAAATGGGATAATATGCCGGGTGTGGTGACGCACGCCTTTAATCCCTGCACTTGGGAGGCAGAGGCAGGTGGATCTCTGTGAGTTCAAGGCCAGCCTGGTCTACATAGTGAGTTCCAGGACAGCTGGGGCTACAGGGAGACCCTGTCTCAAAAAGACAAAAAAAAAAAGGGATAATGACTTCCTAGTCAATTCTTCTCACCCTACAGTGATAGGCACAGTTTAATGTTATGGGGGCTGCCAGGATGAGAGCTGGACCCTGGCAGCCCTAAGGAGCTAGGCTTCACCACTCAGTGGGCCAATTAAACAAATGTAGTGAAACCAGAGAAAGATTTATTCAATATGTCCACACTGGAAAGAGGAATCAAAATGCCCAGAGACACCTCCTGGCCCAAGTCCATGTTCCCCAGGGCCTGATATGAGATGTGAGTTTAAACAGAGGGCAAGAAGCATGCATAACATGCAGTGCTGGGTATCACTGGCCCCTCGCTGTCCTAGCTGCAGCCTCTCCTATAAGGTGGTCTGACAAGTCAGAACTGTGTGAAACTTTCCCAGAGACAAGTTCCTTCTCCATCTGGCACTAGACTTCGGTCTTTTCCTTTTCTCAGCATGAGACCCCTGAGGAAATTCCATTTGGCTGGGGCGGGGGGTGGGGTGTCATTATTTTGCTGGTCTGATAGCTTAAGGGAGGGGCACAAGTGTCTCTTCAGAATATCTTCATCCCTGCCAGGGCAGTTATAAGTCATTTGTTTCCACTGAACACCTGTCAAGGGCCACACCAAACAGTGGAGTCTGATACTGAAAGAACTAGCCTGAGAGGTGAACAGTTGGGGCTCAGAGCCCTTCTTCTGCCTCTTACTGTGTGATCTTGAGCTGATAAGAAGTTGTATTCCTCTAAACAAACTTTTTTTTTTTTTTTTTTTTTTGGTCTTTTTGAGACAGGGTCTCCCTGTAGCCCCAGCTGTCCTGGAACTCACTATGTAGACCAGGTTGGCCTCAAACTCACAGAGATCTGCCTGCCCCTGCCTCCCAAGTGCTGGGACAAACTGTATTCTTATAAAATCTTCTTTTAAGCTTAGACCATTTTGTCGTTTCTTTTTATTTTACTTACTAGGTAGATATCTTGAAATGCAACCCTGTGATATTTTAGTGCTCAGTGATGTTTTACTGCTCTGTGATGTTCTCACTACCCTGAGATGTTTTACTACTCTGTAACATCTTGAAGCTCTGATACTTTCCACATACCATGTCTAACTGCTGATAAAGATGTGAAACTAAGAAAATGGAAAGTTTGCCGGGCGTGGTAGCGCATGCCTTTAATCCAGCACTTGGGAGGTAGAGGCAGGAGGATCTCTGTGAATTCGAGGCCAGCCTGGTCTACATAGTGAGTTCCAGGCCTGCTGGGGCTACTGGGAGACCCTGGTCCAATTAGTCCAAGAATAGTCAAACATGACAGATACCTAAACTTCTGCCAGTAACATCTGTTTTTGTAAACTGCAATGACCATTTGACCAGTTCCTAGCCCAATTAGCCTGGCCTACCTATAGATGAAAAGGTGGTGGATATCCTGGCCCATCCCTGGGATATCTACTTTGCAAGCTATGGTGACTGAGTAGGAACTCAGGAAGGAATTTTTCCCATCATGGCCCATCATGAAAAGAGACATTGGCTCAGGTGTCAGTCATAAAATGATGATGTAAAAAGGCCTATGTAACTCCCATCTGTATTTCTGTTCTGAGCCTAAAAAATCTTGAAGCCTTTGTTGCTAATTGTGGGACCACATGCATGTGAAAAATAAATAAGCTTTCCAACTTTCTCCTGGGTGAATTGCTTGATCTCTTAGCTATTCGAAGAATTTTTCCATACCAGAGTAAGTTCCTCAGTGTCTCTGTGCCTTGATACTCTTATCTGTTCTAGTTTAAATGTGAAATGTCTCCCACAGACTCTTGAATTTGAGCACTTCCTCCCTAGCTGGTGGTGCTGTTTGGGGGGGGTTGTGGCCTGGCTGGTGGACATAGGGGTGCATTTATAGGTCTCTCTGCTTCCCATATACCACTTGGGTGTGACGAGGCACAAACTCTCATGCTAAGGCCAGAGCAGCCATGCCTCCCTGACCTTGAGCCTGTGAGCTCAAGTAAGTCCTTCCTTTAAGCTGCTTTTTTGTCAGGTCATAGTGACACCATCTGTTAGAGCTGGGAGGACTGAGGTGGATTGTGCCTGGGACATGGCACTCAGTAAGCATCAGTGACCATGATCAGAATGATGAGAGCCTGAGCTGGCTCCTGGAGGTCCCACTGGGACAGTGGCATTTTGTGGGAGAGGCTTGGACACAGGCTGATGAGGGCTGAACTACTGAGTGAAATGCTTGAGAGGAGCTGTCAAGTTGCCACCTGGACCTGAGCACCCAAGAACTTAGCCATGGATCAGCAAAGCAGAAGTGAAGGGAAGCCAGCCCAGAAGGACGTGGGTAATGGCGCCAGCAGACACAGGTGCTGGGTACCGGTGGGCATCTAGGAAGTGTTGCCTGCCTGGGATTAATGTGTGAATAAAAGGTATGGGGTCCTCTCCACTGCCCTGCACCAGGCCCACAAGGCTCTGGTTGGGGCTTCTCTACTCGGAACCTAGAGCCAGAGGAGCTCATCCACCTGAGCCAAGGCCAAGGCTGCCTTAAAAGAGAGCTCAAACCACACCAAGGCCTGAAAGTGATCATTCTATCTTCCTCTTATCCCTGTCTTCTCCCCTCTCTTTTTCTACTTTATGGAGTCCTGAACACTTCAGCAATTCAGCCATGTCACTTTTGTACATGATGAAAGGATCTATCAATCACCTATCAACTATCATCTGTTTATCTGTGTAAGAAACATTAAATGTTAGTCTTTTCTTTCAAATCCTGTAAAACTTGGCTTATGACAAGGGATCCTAATCTTTTAATCCCACCGTATCCTGTTAAGACTTTTGTTTAAGGAAAGGTCCTGATACATTCCTGAACCTGATGGCTTGGGGCAGCAAAGCTCTTCCCCCTTCCTGAGAGGTTGGACCCCAGCCTATGGGGAAAAGACACAGCACTCTCATGTTAGAGATAAAACCTTTCAATGTTCCTGGACCCGTTTGCTTGCTAGATTTGAGTGAGCACACAACACACCCTTTTGCAAAATAAAATCTGCCTTGCCAAGTTACTTTCACTTTGTCTGCATGTTCTTTGTGCAGAATTGGTCCTTGGACCTCAGTTTTTATTTCTAACATCTATTTATCATCTACTTATAATCTATCAATCATCTATATCTATCTACCTACCTACCTATTATCTATCTATAGGTTAGAATCCAGAACAGACTGCTGCTGGGGGGGCCTAGTTCACTGGCAGCAGCCTCTTTCTTCTGTGAGGGAAATGAAAAGCCCCCTACTGAGAGCCTATCTGTGAATCTCTCCCTAATAGACTCCCAGAGGGCTTTGATTCAAAGAGAATGACAGGAGCCATTCTCTCTTCCCTAGAAAGTTTACAAAGTGTCAGGTTTCCAGATTCCAGGGCATCAGAGGGCTGCTGAGGACTGCCAATGGCTACACATTCCCCTTCCCCACACCCCACATCCCATACCATATGGCAACCTCACCTAGATGTACCCTTCCTCACTTTGCAAACACCCTTCCTGGCACCCTCCTCTCTCTCTCCCCTGCCATGGAATCAGATGCTATTTGACTGCAAGAAACCTCCCAGTTCCTCTGAGACTTTCAGGAAGGGGTCCCACTCTGCCTTGTGGGCCTGAGCTCTCCTCTGAGACCTACTATGTTGCTGTCTATGGTGTTGGGACTTGCTCTCCTCAGAGCCCTGTCATGCTGCTATATGTCCATCTATGGTGTTAATAACGTCTAATAAATCTACCCCAAAGGACAATCCACCACAGAATCTCCTTGGGTCCCCAAACTTGAAACATCTATATTTTATCATCTACCTCTGTCATTTCTCTTTTTTTTTTTTTTTTTTTTGAGACAGGGTCTCCCTGTATTCCAAGATGACCTGGAACTTGCTGGCTTCAATCTCACAGAGATCCACCTGCCTCTGCCTCCTGGATGCTGCCTCCACACCTGGCTGCTCTGTACTTTTTACTTACAGAGCTGCCACCCTCTACATCATTGCATGAAGCCATCTGGCCTTTCAAATGGATGTCATCCATGGCACCGGTACCCCATTGTTCCCTCATTACCTTTTCTGGGAGGCTGTGGAGGGCACTGCTAACCTCCTGCTGTGATGCTCTGCCTTGTACTGGTAGCTTAACTCTGTGTGAGTGTCCCCTGAAGGTCAGACAAGTCAATGTGATAGTCACAGGAATAAATAGGTCCTGCCTGAGTTTATTGTAAATGCTGGGGAGCACCTGCGACTCTGACCTTGTGCTGGGCCAGAGCCTGGACTTAGCTCACCAACTATTACAGCTGGGAATTCACCAGCATCGGGTCGGGGCTTATAGCTCTTTCCAGTTCTTTCATACACTGTACTGGTCAGACCTCTGTCATAATCCCAAGATAATTGGGACACCCCTTCAGGTTGTTTCTTTGTTTTAGATGAGGCCCACCCAAGAAGGAACCTGGTTAAAGCAGCAGAGGCTATCCAACCCCTCTCCTAGATGACCTAAAAGAAGCTCAGCTCACTCTAATCTGAATTCTCTACCAGAGGGCTCCTGCCCACCAAATGTGTCTGTCACATGTGGTCAGCTCTGCAGTCGCTCCCTTACTTCATGTTCTGGGAGCCACTGCTTTGGGAACAATCCTCAGTGTTCACTTTACCTGATGTAGTGTCTGACCTTGTTATATTGGTGGGCTTTACACTTGCCAGGGGTTGGCCCACTGTGCTGGTTACACCTTTGACCTGTTCTGGCCCCAACCCCAACACTGACACCCCATTCATCCAGAAACGTGGCTCTCATGAGTCTGAGCACTTTCTCCTCAGAAGGATGTAGTTTAAAGGACTATAGTTCTGTGGTTTGAACATGTTCCTAAGTTTGGGCACTGAAAACAAGCTGCAAAGTCAGTGGGGACTTGAGATGTGGTCAGGGCTCAAGGGTTGTTGTACCTGCCTTGCATTACTGAGTAATGAGTTATCTCAAGGATGGGTCTGTTTTTATAAGCCTGTCCGGGTGTCTTTTGGCTACACCCCTCTGTGTACTGCTTCTGGAGTCTGCAGAGTCCCCAAGAGCAAGCAAGTTTTCTCCGGATGTGTCCCCTTGACCTTGTAGCTCCCGGTTTCCAGAGCAATGGGCTGCACAAACCTTTATTCTTATAAACTACTCAGTCTGTGGTATTCAGTTAGGGCCATAGATAACAAGCTGAGACATGTGGTTCAGATAGCTTCTTGGCAAAGGGAGAGGGGTCCTCATCTTTCTTGGGCTGAATTGACCAGAAGCTAGGTCTCCCAGTGAGCCTGTTTCATGAGATGTGAGTGTGGCTGGGCTCAGGGGCAGGGGTGACATTTCTCCCCTGCTGCCATCTTCCCCCATGCCAGTCTTTCACAGCAGAACTAGCAAATCACAACTTCCCTTCCACAGGACTCTGACTGAAGGGGGCAAGGTTATCTGTAGATGCTTTACTTTGAAGATTCAGATAATGGAAAAGAGATGCTGAATACTGTTGATTCACCCATTCACCATGAGACAGTAAGTCCAAATGCTACTCAGTGGGTCTTTTAAACTGATGCTTGCAGGCAGGTATAGTGGGGACAGGGCCATCTAAGCCTGCTGAGGCTTGTGCACAGGAGTGACTGACTTTGTTTAGTCCTACATGGGAGGGTTAATCTTTAGCTTTTGCTTATGTTGCCAAGTAGCAGACTAGCTGGGATTGTAGTCAGTGTATTCTTTTTAAAAAAAAAAAATTATTTTTTTATTATTTTTATTTTATGTGTATAAGTGTATTACCTGCATGTGAGTGCACCCACGTCATGCAATGCTGTGGAGGTCAGAAGAGGGTTTTGGATTCCCCTGGAACTGGAGTTAAGGATGGTTCGTAGCCACCATGTGGGTACTGGGAATTGAACCCAGGTCCTCTGCAAGAGCAGTCAGTGCTTTTAACCGTTGAGCCATCTCTCCAGCCCGTCAGTGTATTCTTAGCAGCAGCCACTCATCATCGTGTCTGGAAGGGCTGCATGCACAGTTAAGCTCCAAACACTTTGCAGAGCACAAGTTGAGCCACTGAGAAGAGCAAGAGGCGGCTGTTGCCCGCTGTGCATTGATTTCACATATGAGTGAGTGACCAGCCTGTTGGAGCCCCAGTGGAACCAGGGCCATCACTGCAGCCACACAGACACTCAGGTCTGGGTCTGCATGCAAACCTAACTCCGTCCCTTGAATGGTAGGGACAGGGAACCTAGTCTTTGGCCTTAGGCTGAGATAACACCTACACTACATGGTGGCTTTAGATGTGACATGGGAACACCTACAAAATGGGAGGCATGGTACTCAGGGTTTGATAGATATCAGCCCAGGCAGACCACAGGGTAGGGCAAGTGGAAAGGTCAGGCCTGTCTTACTTGCTAGAAGAACAGCAAAAATGTTGGCAGAGGACTTAAGGAATGACATAGGGACATTCCTGACACTGTACTGTCAGGAGCCACCACCCTGACTCCAGCTCAGCCCACTGAGTCCAATGTCAGCAAGAGGACACAGCTGTCCCTCAAGGCAATGTCCCCAGGAGGGAGGCAATGACTCTTTGCCCTACACTTCCTATACAAATTAAATACAGGTCACCAAATGAGGGGCCACATGTTTCCTTCAGAGCCATTACACCCCCTTCTCTCCCAGTCCACTGAGTTTGAGGAAACTCGCTTCCTCCCACCCCCTACTTCTTCAGGTTACTCAGCTTTGCCTTCTGGGATTTGCCTGCCACGAGGGGAGCAAAAGAGATAGAACTGCACTTTGAAGCAGTCCCTCTGCACGCAGCCACCTTGTGGGCTGGATATGCCACCTCCTTGCTTGGTTTAATCATCAATTAATTCTGCTCAGAAAGCTCTTCTTGACCTGGTTTATCCTCAGCTCCTGGGTTCAGAGCAGTGCCTGCTGCACAATGACTGCCGACAACTCCACTGGTGACCTCCACGCTCCGGGGCCGCAGCTGAGCGTGATCGACATCATTGTCATCGCTGTGTATTTTGCCTTGAATGTGGCTGTGGGCATATGGGTGAGAACCTCCAGTGGCTCACTAGACTCCTGGGGCAGAAAGGGGGCCCACATTTCCCTGGATGTCTAAATGGGTCTTACTTGGTGGTCGGGTGCCTGAACACTGGAATTATGGGGGTTCACAGCCACACTAGAGCTGCTGAGTCAGAATCTAGAGGTGAGAGGGGCATTCAGAACCTGGAATCTTCTATTTTTAACAAACTCCTTGCAGGCCTGATAGTAATTCCTGAGCTTATTCTCTCTCCCTTGAGCTGAAGATCCCAGTGGCAGAGGAGCCCTGCTGTGCACTTGCCAGGCCCTTCCCTGTGCCCTATCCTCACCCCACCCCTCATCCCAGCCCCTGGGAAGACCAGGATTAGTGTAGATGAAGAAAGCAGAGCAATGGGGTGATGGGGAGAGACTCTCTAAGGGACCTGCAGAATAGAAGTAGTCTCTGGGTGTAGTCATGATGCCAGTCTTCAAGACACTCTTGAGGGAAAGTGGCGGGGTGGGGGGTGATGCAATGCACCAGCCGTGCCCCACTTCACTATTCCATGTTTTAGGACTGGGAGAGGTCAGCTCCTTGCCTCAGCCCCAGAGCCCCGAGGTTCTTCTGAAAAGAACTAGTATGCCTTCTTCCTTTCTGTTATCCCCAGCCCAAGATAAGATCCTGGGGAAGGGGAGGCTGGTCATGTTCAGTCTGTGTTGCGATATGGGGATGGCACCTACTTCACAGGGTGAGATTTCCCAAACACATCTGAGGAGGACACATGCCTCTTGCCACCACTGGGTCTATGGTAGTAGGACTGCCAGTAGGAGTGGCTGTAGTGGTTAGTGGTAATAGACATAGTTGGTGATGGTAGTTTAGTGATAGTGATGCAGTGGTTGTGATGGTGGCACTGATAGTGACAGTGATGGTGGCACTGATAGTGACAGTGATGGTGATGTGGTAAAGATGCCAATGGTGGTGATAGCAATGGTGGTGGCAATAGTGGTGATCATAGTGGTGATGATGTAGACGGTGATGAGGCTGATGGTGATGATGGTGTTGATAGTGATGGTGGTGGTAGTGATGGTATTGATGGTGATGGTAGTGGTAGTAGTGATGATGGGATGTTGCTGATGGTAGTGGTGGTGGTGATGGTGATGGCGGTGGCAGTAACTGAACTTATTTATGATATGATCAAATACTAAATGAAAGTGGCCCACTGTGACTATCAGCAAAGCTGGGTTTTCATTCTCTTGTCCCAGCTCTGCTCTGTCTACAGACATACCTCATTTTTTGTACTTTTGTGATATTGATTTGCTTTTTTTTTCCCCATGTTGATGTTTTCAGTAGCCCTGCATTGAGCATGCTTTTGGAGCCATTTTCCCACAGCAGGCTCTGTCTCTGTGTCACATTTTGGTAGTTCTCACAATATCTGAAACTTTCTCATCGTATCCATTGTAGTGATCTGCAGTCCTTGATGTTACTGTGGTAATCCTCTGTTCATGTCCATGTGCTCTGACTGCTCCTCCGTCCACAGTTCTGTCTCTCCTCTGCCCAGCCCGCCCTGTTCCTGAGACACAGTACTAAAATGAGGCTAATGAATAACCTCCCATGGCCTGTGAGTGTTCAAGTGAAACGGAGAGTTGCATATCTCTCACTCTAAATCAAAAGCTGGAAATGATCAAGCTCAGTGAGGAAGGTGTGCAAAACTGAGCTTGACTAAAAGCCTCTTGAGCCAAGCGACCAACTGTGGATGCAAGGAAGTTTTAGAAGGAGAGAGAAAGTACTTCCCCAGTGAGTTCGAGAATAGAAAGCAAACAGCCCCTTCCTGGATAGATGAAAACAGCTGGGCATTCCCTTCAGGCTAACCCATAGAAAACCCTTCTTTTCTTCAACTCTGTGAAGACAGAGCAGCTGCAGTGAGAGGGTTTGAAGGCAACAGAAAATCTGTTTCTGGGGTTCATGGGCACCCCACAACCTAATATGCAGGAGAAGCAGCAGGTGCCAAAACAGACACTGTGGCTCATTTTCCCAAAGAGTGAGCTAAGATGATGGACACAGGATGAAGGCGGCTGCACAAAACCACAGGTTCTCAGAGGTGGTAGGACAGAGTACTGGGGAGGAGGTCACTGAGGACTGTAGGGGCCATGAAGATGTCAACACTGGCCTTCAAAGCTTCCCAGCACAGACTAGCTTTCATCGGGGCAAGGCTGTGTTAACCTGAGTTAGTGCCAATACTCCTTTATCACCCCAGATTCTTTTAAGTGCTATACTGTCTTCTTGGAGAGCTCCTGGAATGGCCCAGCAAAGCCTGGGTGGGCGCATCTCTATACAGCATGGGCACTGAGGATTCTAAGTCCACTGTTGAAACTTCAAAAGACTCCTGTCCTAAGCTCACTGGCCACTGCCAGGCACCTGCCACTAGGGGCTGATGGACCTTTATTTAAATGTTTCACAAGCTGCAGTTGTCATAGATAATGATTCTTTCTGTGGATCCCGGTAGAGTAAACTTGAACCCTTCTGGAAGGATCAGCACTGTGGATACCATTAGGAACATTATGATTTGAGGGAAGAGGCCAAAACAGCAAGATGTCATCCCAGCCTCATGGATGACTCTGAGGGAACCCAGACTTCATTATGGAAACCACTACAGATGAGGGTGAGGCAACTGTGGTCACCTCAGGAAAATGTTAACAGAAGGAAGGAGGTGCTGTTCCTTAGAGGAGGAAAGCAGTTTCTTGGTGGAATCATACCTGGTGGATGCTGTGAACATTGTTGAAATGACAGCAAAGCATTCAGACTATGACACAAATCAGGAATAAAGTGACAGCAAGTTTGAGAGGTGTGACCCTGAGGTTGAAAGAAGTGCTATGTGGGAGGAATCTCATATGAAACGGTCAGTTATGTGACAAATTTCACTGTCATCTTAAGGAATCGTAACCACCACCCAGCTCCAAGTCAGCAACTGTCAACATCAAGGCAAGACCCTTTGTGTTAGCATTCTGTTATTATTACAAGGTCTCAGCTGGGCATAGTGGCACATGCCTTTAATCCCAGCACTTGGGAGGCAGAGGCAGGAGGATCTATGTGAGTTGGAGGCCAGCCTGGTTTACATAGTGAGTTCCAGAACATCTGGGGCTACAGGAAGACCCTGTG